>NC_056726.1:1354351816-1354559316 GCF_019279795.1 Protopterus annectens
ATTTTTTTCCCCCCGGAATTTTTCTGGGAACCAATGCAGGGGATGAAAGATGTGGGTCAAGAAATCCCAGGGACCTTTCAAAGATCCATGTGGAGATGGTTCCCCCAGAGACAGAAGGGGAAACACTAATAGAAAACACTTTCTTTGACATCCTCCACCTCCAGAGACCCCTGCAACAGATAGCCTGGCTGGATGTCACAAAAGACACTTGGGTGCGGAAGATTATTTCCAGAGGTTATACAATTCCCTTTTCCCTTCCACCTCCAACTGTACAAAAAATTCCCCAACATTCCACCCAGTTAGAGGAGGGAAGCAGCAAGTCAAATACAAAAGCTGCTAGAAAAAGAGTCATCCAAGAGGTCACCCAGACCACACAGAATTCAGAACTTACTCAAGATTCTTTCTAGTGCCAAAGAAAACAGGAGACTGGAGACCATTTTTGGATCTCAGCAACTTGAACACGTCAGTTCATCATTCAAAGTGTTGGATAGTCACATTTCAGTCCATACTGCCCTTTCCAGGTAAGGATGATTGGATGTGCTCAATAGACCTTCAAGTACTTCTGGCTGGGAGACTGTCATTACCAGTTCAGAGCTCTGCCCTTTGGTCTCACCACAGCCCCTAGGGGGTTCACCAAATGCATGGTAGTGGTGGCAGCTCTCTTGAGACTAAGGGATTCCAGATTTAGATGACTGGCTCATTACCACTGCAACCAAGCATCTCCTCATAATAGCAAGAAACCAGGTTCTCCAAACTTGCTCGCTTCTGGGGATAACAATAGACTACAACAAATCTCAGTTGCATCCAGCACAAACACTGGAATTCACAGGAGGACATTTCAGTACAGTATCTGTGACAGGTTCACTTCCTTTTAACAAGAGTTCAAATTTTATGATTCCAAGTCGCAAAAATTATTCACAACACCAAAACTTCAGCCCGACTAATTCTTCATGCCTTGGGGTCAATGTCAGCAGCCATAATTCTTGTCCCTCTGGCAAGATGATATATGAGAATTCTTCACTGGATGCTAACACCCCAATAGTCAAGTCTTTATTAGAAGATATCAGTTCAAATAAGGGTCAGCTTTTACAAGGCTGTGTCCATTCATCCTCCCTCAACCCAAAGCCATAGTGATGACAGACACTTCCCAGATTGTGGGGGGGGGGGCACTTCCTGAGGAAAACAGTCCAAGGTACTTCGTCTCACAAAGAAACTAATTTGCATAGAAATGTATTGGAGATGAGAGCAGGGCTTTTAGTGTTACAAGCTTTTCAGGATGCTCTACCTCTTGGAACAATTGCGATCCAAATGGACAATACGTCAGTAATTTGGTATATCAACAAACAAGGAGGAACCAGGTCTTAGTCCTTGTGTCGAGAAGCCCTGAGAGTATACAGTGGGCAATCTCATCCAATTGCTTTCTGACAGCAACACACATTCTGAGGAAGTTCAACATGATAGCAGACAAATTAAGCATGTCCATTCTTCTACCTCACGAGTGGTTTCTCAACAAAAAAGTGATGGAGGTCATTTTCCATCAATGAGGCCAGCCTTGCTGCAATTTCTTTGTGTCTCCCCTAAACAGATGCAATATCTTCTTTTCCCTAATCCGCCCAGTAGGAGAATCACTGAGGGATGCTCTGCTCCATAGCTGGCTCTCCGGTCTTGTCTGTGCTTATCCATCAACTCCATTGATTCACAAATTTCCTAAAGAAAGCTGCAAGATTGAAGAGCAAAGTCATCCTCATTACACCTTACTGGCCTTGACAAGTTTAGTTCACCTTCCATCTAATTTACTCACCTTGGATTCTGGATCCAATTCCAGACCTCCTGTCTCACCCGACAGGCATGGTTCACCCAGATATCTCAAACCTAAAGCTGACAGCATGGTTTCTCCACTTCCATTAGTATCCAGACAATCTGTGCTCTCTTCCCCTATTTGTGATATACTTTTGTCTTCCCATAAAGCTTCCACTAGAGAAATCTACAAGAGTAAATATGAGGTTTGTTTATTGGGAGCATCATAGGTTCATAGGTTCATACTAGGCTATCTGCCCGAGGGCATTTACAAGCCTAGCCCATAGTTTTGTGGCTTACGCCACCCCTTTAGTATAGGGAACTATACCCATTATTTTGCTGTGCCTCTGTCGAGCAGTGACACTGAGGTAATCCCTGGGGTATATCTGCGATCTCCCATCCATTGGTCAAGATTTCTCTTGAACAAGGCCAGCGAGGTGCTCTGCCTCACATATACTGGGATTTTGTTCCACAGCATAGGGAGTCTTTGGGTGATGAATCTATCCCTCCAGCACGTCCTATTAATAGCCGTGTCGAGGTTTAAGTCTCCCGCCCTTGTGGCTCTGGCCGGATCTAGATTTTTGAGGTGAAGCATATTCATCAAATCTGGGTTTGACATGGCCTTGTATGTCAGGCAAAGGTCACCTCTGAGCAAGCGTGTTTACTGAATAGGGCGGGAGTTCTTTCGGTGGGGCAGCAAAGGACAGTTTTTGGGGCCCTTTTATCTTTTGGGGGGGGAATTTTTGTGCCCTCTCCGGCTGCTGCAAGTGTCGGGTCAGATACATTCCGAATGGGGCATTGTACTCAATCATTGGTCTGATGAGTGATGAGTATAGGGAGACTATGACCTCCCTTGATCTAGATGTGAATCCCTTCATGATAAGGTGGGCAGTGTAGAAGGTCTTCCTAACTACTTTAGCTACATGGGTGTCGAATGACAGGCTACTGTCAACCTGGGTCCCCAGGTCCCTGATAACTTCTTCTGTGCTCAGTGGATTGCCACCTATATGGTAGCTAGGGGTAACCTTGTTTTTCCCGAAGGGTATGACAATGCATTTTTTGGCATTTAACTTTAGGCCATGGCTCTGGCACCAGTTATCCATTTCTGTGAGATCCTTCTGAAGGATATCTGTGTCAGATGTGTTTTCAACTATGGCGCCCAGTTTGCAGTCATCTGCAAACTTCGTCAGACATAACCCTCCTGTGTTTGCTTGTACTTCGGAAAAGTAGATGCCAAACAAGAGTGGGCCCAGGACTGAGCCCTGTGGGACACCACTTGTGACAGGCTTTGAGTCTGACATGGCGCCAGCAACTCTGACCCTGTGGGTTCTGTCACTCAGCCAGTTTGCAACCCATCTTGTGATGTATGGGTTAACATTTAAGCTGATGAGTTTTTCAATGATACCTGAGTGGGGTATTGTATCGAAGGCCTTCGCCAGATCGAGGTAGGCTGTATGGACTGCCTTTCCTCATCAATGGCTTTGGTGACTGTTTCAAAAGTCAACCAAGTTTAAAAGGCATGATCTGCCGTTGACAAAGCCAAACTGGGTTGGATCCAAAGTCTGCAAATTCCCTATGTCTTTATTTATGAGGTCCATTATGATCCTCTCCATGGCTTTGCAGATAAGGCTTGTCAAGCTAATGGGCGGTAATTTCCAGGGTCGGTGGAGGCACCGCCTTTGTGAAGTGGGACCACAGTTGCAGTGCCACTCCTGGAATGCGTATCCAGAGGTGAGACTATGATTAAACAGCTGTCCTAGCTGTGGGTTTAATTCCTCGTTGAGTTCGTGGAGCACACAGCCGGGGACACCATCAGGTCCCATGGATGCTGTGTTTTTGCTTTGGAGAGCAGTTCTCACTTGGGCGTTAGAGATGTTTGGGGGCTGCAATCATTTGGTATAGATATCTCTCCTTTGGGGGAGTTTGCACTGAACCTGTCAGCCAGTATGTTGGCAATGTCTGTAGGATCAGTAATCTTCACATCATTTTGAACTAGTTCTGAGCATATCTGGGAATTTCTTCCCAGGTTTCTAACATAGCTAAAGAAGGCCTTATGATTGTCTTTTGAGTCTTTAGCTATTTTTCTCTCAAAATTTGCTTTGGATGATTTTATGAGAGCTCTTAGTTTTTTACTTATAGTGATCAAAGGTGTCTTACCTTTTAAGGATTTTGCTCTATCTTGTAGTAGCTTCCTCCTTTTGTTGTAGAGTTTGTTTATGGCTGGGGTCCACCAGACTGGACACTTGCCTTTGGTACAAAGAGTCTTTGTTTTGCTTGGGATTGCCTTATCCATGCAGTCCTGCAGGTGCTGGTAGAAGGCATTTGTAAGTGATTCAGCGGCTTGAGTACTGTTTTCCGCCTCGGGGGCCTTAAAGGAGACCACACTAGTCTTTAGAAGTGTGAAGTCGGCTTTGAAGTTCTTTACTGTGGTCTTTTTTATTTCAGGTGGGGGTGGGATGAGGACCTCCAATGAGATTAGTTTGTGATCTGATCTCACCAGTGAGGGGTATACTTCCGGTGTTGAACATTGTGCTCCCATGTTCGTGATGACGAGATCAAGTATGTTTTCTCCTCTTGTGGGGATGGTGACTAGTTGTTCCATGGCATTTGAGTTTATGAATTCCAGGAACTTTTGGGCTAGGGTGTTTGGGCTTGAGTAGTGTTCCCAGTCTATGTTAGGGTAATTGAAGTCACCTAGTATGATGGTGTTTGGTGATACATTTATCCCCTCCAGTGTTTTCAGGAAGGCCATGTGAGGTTCCTGAGTTTGTGAGGGTGGCCTGTAACATGCTACAATTTGCAGAGCAGTCTTGCCTATGGTTAATTGCACCTGGATGGTCTCCAATGCATCGTGCGTTGCCACCAGTCTTGAGGTGTGGGTGTCCTTGATGAATATGGATACCCCCCCTCCTTTCTTGGTATTGTCCAGATTTTGGGGCCGGAACGCATGATATGAGGTAAAACCTGATAATGCTGGGGTGCTCTCAGGAGCCTTGAACCAGGTTTCTGTCACAGCACAGACATCGATGTTCTCCATACTGAGAAGGGCCTCGAGTGCGTGCATTTTGAGATTTAGACTTCTGGCATTGAGCAGCATTACCCTTAGTTTTTCCTTTTTGTGTTCTAGGGTGGTAGGTTTAGAATTTGAGCCTTGCCTAAAAAGGCACTATGGGGTGGCAAGAGCCTTTGCCAATATCCGGAATCCCAGGGTGACAGGTGCAAGCCGCCCTTAGAAGCAGGGTGGCTTGTCCAGCATGTCATCCCAGGCAGACAGACATTGGATCCCCTTTGAATGACACCAGAGTTTAAGCCAATTGTTAAAGCTGATCATCTTATCTCTGTATTGTGGCATCATTCTTGGTGAAGGTAGGATACTGCTCAAGGTCAGGGTCATACCTGCCTGGGCTACATAATCAGAGAGCTCCTCAATGTCTCTTTTCATGTAGTCCAAGGAGGTACGTCTCAGGTCGTTTACACCAGCGTGGACAATGACTGAGTCATATTTGTACCTGCTGTTGCGAGACCTGAGTGCTTGCGTTATGTGGCGGATTCTAGCCCGACAGGCAGCTTACTGTAACTCTCCTTACTCAGTCTGGTGAGCGGGACGTCAGTGTGTCTGACTATGGAGTCACCAATGACTAGTGTGTCTGGCATTGTGTTTGGCCTTAAGGGCTGTGACTGTTTGACACTCTGACTGTGAGGTCTATGTGTTGCAGGTGTTGTATTCTGAGGTGGTGGTTGTTTGGGTGTCTGCTTTGGTGGCCTCTGCTGTTTTGGTAGATTTTTGATCAGGGCCTCGAGTATGTCTTTGTGTGTTTATGTGTATGATTTGAGGTTGTGATGGTACTATGTGAGACTGGGTCTATAGTGTGTGTGGTAACCTTCTCCTCCTGACTGGTCTTGCCAGTCCTATGTTGAGAGAGCTCAGCCTCCAGTTTGGCCGTATAGTTGCATCTCTCGCATGTATTTGTGTTTTGTGGGAGGAGGAGAGGGTTGTCTGTGTACATGAGGCAATTGTAACATTGCCTCAATATTCCCAGGTTCACCAGCTGAGCAGGAGAGGACACTAGCAACTGATCCTTTGACATGCTAGAAGGAATAGACAAAAAAACTTTAAAAGAGATTCCGGGGGATGTGGGTGACCGAGAAATGGGGGGTTGCCTTTTTGGGGTACTATCTATGACAAGAGTGCTGTATCAAGGTAATAAGTACTGTAGGAGCAAGTGCTAGGTTTAACAGATAGAGAATAGTCTACTTGGAGTCAAGTAGAGATGATCTTTATAGTTATAGGATACGCTGATTAGATCAGTAGTATAGTTCGAGGAAGGTAGTTTTAAGGGAAAATTTGAAGAGTGGACTTTAGGTAGCCCGAATAGTTTAAACCTGCTTAACCGGCGCTGCCCTAGTGTGCAACAGTGGCAACTCCGCGCTAATTCGCGCTTTATAGCAGGGGGCTGGAAAAGGCAGGAAATGACCCAAAATGGCCAATAGACTACAAGTTACTGCCTTAAACCACTCCTCCAAGAACAAGCAGGCAGCCCAGTACTCCCCACTCTCACTGGTGAGTAAAGAAACTTCCCCCTGACCAAACAAGGAAAATGGAGAAACACAGGAACCAAGACAAAGCCCACGGATCAGCAAAATCTGGTCTCTGGAACACTAGTTAGGAAAGTATGGAAAACAAGGATATTTTTTTTTGTTTTTTTCAAGTTGATCCCTTTTCACCCCCTACACAAAGTGTACTAGAATTTTGGCAGCAATTTTTATTGAGAGAGCTAGCTCCTGTACCATTAAAGTTCAAGTAGCACCAATCTCTAACTTTTATATAGGAGTTGACAATTCTTCTTTGGCCAATTCTTCTTTGGCTTCTGCTAAGATATGTAAGGCCTTTCTAAGAGGTACTGTTTTACGCAGACCACCCCTTATAAAGATCCTACTCCTCCATGGGATTTGAACCTTGCTCTGCAGGCCTTAATCCATTTCCCCTTTGAACTAGCTGGAAAATATGATCTTAAATGTTTGACCTGGAAGACCTTATTTGTACCTCTGCAAGAAAATTTCAGAACTCCAAGTGTTGTCCTCTAAACCTCCTTACTTGATTTTCCATAAGGATAAGAACCAACCCTTCCTTCCTAAGGTGGTGCCAGAATTCAGTATCAATCTATTAACTTGCCCATTTTCTTCCCCAAATTTGAATACAAAGGTGAATATATGCTGCATTTACTAGATGTTCGTAGACAGCTGCATTTCTGCTTACACAGAACAAAAGACATTAGAAAATCTGATCAATTATTTACATCTTTTGCAGATTACAAATTGAGCAAGTCTGTCACATTAGCAAGATGGATTACAGACTGCATAGCCTTTGTAACAAATTAGCATTCCATTACCAAGACCTTTATAAGCTCATTCTGCAAGATCTATGGCAACCTCTTCAGTATTTCTATTCAATCATTCCATGGATCAAATATGCACAGCTGCCACTTGGACTAATCCTCTTACTTTTATTACTCATTACAAACTGGATCTGGTCTCGAGGGGAAGAGCAGGTTTTGGTTCAGCCGTGCACAGGAATATCCTTTTTAGAGTCCACCTGGAATATAAGGTAGCTGGGGCCTCTGTCCCAATGGTTGAGGAATGAATGAAAGTTGACATCATCACATAAAGAAGTTATGTAATTACCATACCATTCAAGCTGTGTTGTCCATTTTCATTCTTCCTCATTTTCCCACCCACCAACTCCCATGAAGTGGCATTAAGACACCACTGTGTCTTCTATGGAGCTCCAGATGTTGGTTTCCTTTGTTAGGATCATTATTCAGATTGTTACTATTTATGCCAATTAGAAACAAGATCTGAGGTATGTTAAGGGATGGTGCATTATGGGTAGGGAGGACCCACAAAATTTCAGTTGGCAAAAAAGCCATAGTATCGGCCAAGTCAGATCAAAGGGTCAAATCTGAACCCAGTAGTTGAAGAAAAATGGACAACACAAATGGAATGTTATGGTAAGTACATAACTTCTTTTTTTTACACTATTTAAGCTCCAGAGCAGATTGCCTTATCTTACTCTTTTTTTTTTCTGCCTTGACTGCGTTTATCAAGGTGATGTTTTAATTTAGAAACAAATTTGGATTAGTTTGTCAATGTATTGTGAGCAAACTTGATCTGAGGTAATGTTGGGTTTGGTGGGGATTACGGGTAAGGGGAGGAGCCTGAGCTATGGATCCTACAAGGGGGTGCTGAAAAGTTCTAAGCCCGACCAAATTTCAAAATTCTGAGCATTATTTTGCCTCTGTAGCTGAAAAGAGGATTATTTCATCCTGTAACTTGCCAATCTGCAGAATCGTAACCCTGTGTTTTGATATTGTTTCAGATCATTGATTGAACCATGTCAATGAAAATATGTGGAACTCCAAGCTGTCATGAAGTTCCTATTCCTGGAGAAGAAAACTCCAAAGGAAGTCCATGAATGTATGATGCAAACATTGAGTGACATGTGCCATTCTTACTCAACTGTAAAGTAGTGGTGTGCAAACTTTTGGCGTGGAGATTTCAAGACCAAAGATGCAGCAAGGTCTGGGAGTTCTCAGTGTCAACTCCTGAAGTATTGACCATGCCCATGACCTGATTTTGGCAGATTGGCGAATATCAGCTAAAACAATTGCTGAGACACTACAGATATCCAAGGAACATATTGTATTTATAATCCATGAGCAGCTGGGTATGCAGAAGCTGTCAGCCAAGTGGGTGCCCAAATCTTTGAATGCCAATGAGAAAAGACGTCAAATGGATACTTTCAAGTTGATTTTGCTGCATTTTCTTCGAGCTGGTGCCAACTTTTTGGAATGACTAGTTACTGTTGATGAAACATGGTTATACCACTATGATCCTTAGACAAAACAACAGTCCATGCAATGGCAGCACTCAGGTTCACCAAAGCCAAAGAAGTTCAAGACCCAAAGGTCAGCTAAAAAAGGGGGGATGAGGAGAGCTGTGGTTAAGAAAGCATGACAAAAGAAAAATAAGTGTACTTTTTCCCATGCTTGCATAGGGAAATGACTGGGTTCAGATCCTAGGCTTTACCAGTTAAAAGTTTATTATAAAGTATGTAAATGGAAAAGAACACTAAATATTATAAGGCTTTTTTCTGGTAAATAAAGTATTCTTAGCAGGTTTGTGGCTAGTTTGCATGATTCACAGCTGGGAGAGGTATAAATATAAGACAAAACCAGATAGCACTTACTAAAAGCACAGGATCTACCATGCATCTTAGCATGACTAACTTTTCTTTTTGCTTAACTCTAGCCTGTCTGTGTGGCTATCAGTTTAGAACTTTTGTTCTTATTAGGAAGCGGAGACTTCAATATCTGAAGATGTACATAGTTTTGTGTGTTATTATTAAATTAATTAGTTTTTAGGGGGGTATTAGGGGAGGTTTTTTTATTTGAGGGCTTTCAATAAAACAAAACTTTCTTTAAGTTGTGACATAGGCTTAAATGGATATGACAAGAAACAACTGTATAAAAGATCAATCTGCCAAACAGTATATGCATGTAACATAAAAGTTGGAATTAGATGTTTAACAAAAAAAGCAGTTATACATAAAAGGTGTTAATAATAACTATATAAGAGAATGATGCTTAGTGTACTGCCTTTCAATCTAAATGATTTTACAGATAAGTACAAAAAGAAAGAGCAGTGAATATATTAAAAAATGTTGAGTGCAAACAGCTGTGCTACAGGAGACACACCTGGAAAGAATAGAACATGTGAATTTGATAAAAAAAGGTTTTCAGAATAGTTATTCAGCGGGATATCTGGGGCAAAGGAAAAGATAAGTACTTATATTAATTGCAAAAGGAGCTCCAATAGTGATAGAAGAGGAAACAAAAGGCAATAATGGAAGATGCAGAATATTAAGGGCTACTGGCATGCATCTATATTCTACGTAAAACTGCTATAATGGAGCTTAAAAATATTCTGGGAGAAATAATCAGCTTTCAGCTAAGAATATTACTTAAAGGTAGGGACTGGAATTTGGTTTGCAAAACTGAAGATGTGTCCGGGGAGCCTAGAAGGGAAAATGTAACAAAAGAGGGTAGATTTTTGAAAAGAAAATTATGAAAATGTTTGGCAAGGAAGATGTGAATTCAGTACTAGGAATTCAGAGTGAATTTACATATTATTCTCCAAGATACAAAAGCTAGACTAGATAGAATTGCTATCTCTCAGGAACATGTGCAATTAATTGAGAGTCTTGAAATCCACCCAATAACAATTTTAGATCATCTGCCAATAATAACTAAAATAAAAACACGAGGTATAGAAATAAAAATGAGACAGTGGCACTTTCCCATCTACAGTGGATATAAAAGTGTACACACCCCTGTTAAAATGCCAGGTTTTTGTGATATAAAAAATGAGACCACAATAAATCATTTCAAAACTTTTCTCACCTGTAATGTAACCTATAACCTGTACAATTCAATTGAAAAGTAAACAAATCTGTTAGGGGAAAACTATAAAAAATAAAAAACATACAATAAGCTGGTTGCATAAGTGTGAACACTCTTAAACTAATACTTTGTTGAAGCACCTTTTGATTTAATTACAACATTCAGTCTTCTTGGGTACACACCTGCCATCAGTTAGAGAGACTCTGATTAACCCCAAATAAAGTTCAGCTGTCCTAGTAGGATTTCCTGACATTTACTCAGTTGCCTGCTACAGCAAAAGCCATGGTTCACAGAGAAATTACAAAGCATCAAAGGGATGTCATTGGTGAAAAGTATCAGTCAGGAGAAGGGTAAAAAACAATTTCCACAGCATTGGATATACCATGGACCACAGTGAAGACAGTCAACAAAAAGTGGAGAAAATATGGCACAACAGCAATGTTGCAAAGAATTGGACGTCCCTCCAAAATTGATGAAAATACAAGACAAGGATGTTACCAAGAGACCTACAGCAACACTGAAGGAGCTGCAGGAATTTCTGCAAGTACTTGTGCACTACATCTGACAACAATCTCCCGTATTCTCCATGTGTCTGGACTATGGGGTAGGGTTGCAAGACGGAAGCCATTTCTTACACAGAAAAACATCCAGGCCCAGCTAAAATTTGCAAAACAATACATCAAGTCTCCCAAAAGCATGTAGGAAAGTGTGTTATGGTCTGATGAGATCAAGGTTCAACTTTTCGGCCACAAGGTACTTTTGGCACAAAAACAACACTTCGCATCACCAAAAGAACACTATCCCCATGGTGAAGCATGGTGGTGGCAGTATCATGCTTTGGGGTTGCCTTTCTTCAGCTGGAACTGGGGCTTTAGTCAGGGTGGAGGGAATTATGAATAGTTCCAAATACCAGTCACTTTTGGCCCAAAACCTTCAGGCGTCTGCTAGAAAGCTGAAGATGAAGTGGAATTTCACCTTTCAACATGACAATGACCTCAAGCATACATCGAAATCAACAAAAGAATGGCTTCATCAGAAGAAAATTAAAGTTTTGGAATGGCCTAGACCTAAATCCAACAGAAAATCTATGTAGTGACCTGTGAAGGGCTGTGCACAAGAGATGCCCTCGCAATCTGACAGATTTGGAGCGCTTTTGCAAGGAAGAGTGGGCAAATATTGCCAAGTCAAGATGTGTCATGCTAATAGACTACCACCCA
The DNA here is from genome assembly GCF_019279795.1 of Protopterus annectens. Classification (NCBI taxonomy): domain Eukaryota; kingdom Metazoa; phylum Chordata; order Ceratodontiformes; family Protopteridae; genus Protopterus; species Protopterus annectens. The sequence goes on from NC_056726.1 coordinate 1,354,363,290, forward strand.
AGAAGACTGAATGTTGTAATTAAATCAAAAGGTGCTTCAACAAAGTATTAGTTTAAGGGTGTGCACACTTATCCAACCAGCTTATTGTACATTTTTTATTTTTTTTCCCCCTAACAGATTTGTTTTTCAGTTGAATTGTACAGATTATAAGTCACACTAAAGGTGGGAAGAGTTTTGAAATTATTTACTGTGGTCTCATTTTTTTATATGACAAACACCTGGCATTTTAACAGGGGTGTGTACACTTTTTATATCCACTGTATTTGCTGAAAAAAAAGAGAAATTTCAGGAATGGGTTTTGGAAATAATTCAGGAGCTAGTACAGAAGATATAGCTTTCATCTGAAAATATAGCTAGGGAGTGGGATAAAACTAAAGTGGGGTTTAAAGCTAGGTTAGAAATAAAGGAAAGGGAGATATGGTTAAGAAGTAATAAGAATTAATTAGGGGGACTAACAGATGTTAAAGTATTGCAAAGTAGAGGAAATCTCTCAAAACAAGAGGAGGAGCACCTGCAGAATGCTAAACAGAAAATAAGGGATTACCTTAGTAATACGCATGAGTTTAGAATGATAGCTCTTAAGCAAATATTTTTTTATGATAAATTCTAGAGCAAAAAAAAAATCTTTTAGCACAATGACTTAGGCATCAGAACGTGGAAAGTGCTGTTCCTATCCTTAGGGAACCCATAACAAGAAAAATGACAAGAGATCCTGTAGAAGTATTAGAAATATTTTGGAAATTTGATTAAAGTTTGTATAAAGCAGGGAAATACGGAAATCAAGAAAATGTACAGATGGAAGTGTTTATGGAAGAATTAAATATGCCAATGTTAGAGGCAGATGAGGCTCGATTACTAACAAGATAGGAGGAGATGAGATAAAAATGGTTATGTAAAACCAATCTACAGGAAAGTCCCCAGGAATAGATGGTATTCCTGTGGACGTTTGTAAACTAGGAGGAAAAAATGGATAATGATCTGGAAGGTTTTAACAGTATTTTAAGAGAAGTACCAGCATCCTGGAAGAAAGTGGTGGTAGCTATAATACTTAGAGTGTAAAGACCCATCGGACCCAGCTTCATACAGGCCCATTTAAATACCAAACCACGATTATAAAGTGTTTATGTGTATAATGGCTAAAAGAATGGCAAAAGTGATACCAAAATTGATAGACATGGATCAGTGTGTGTTTTTGTGGAGGGGAGGCAAACATTTGACAACATTAACAGCACATTACATTCAAGGATAAAATTGGTATGGTAGTCAGGAAAAGCTGGCTCTATTTGCAGATGATATTATTTTATACATGACAAAACCAGAAAGGGACATTACGGTGTTGTAGAAAAATTTAAGACAGTTTCAGATCTTTTGAGGATACAAAATTAATGAAGCTAAAACAAAGGGAATAGCAGTAAATCATGTACCCACACACAAATTGGTCTAACAATATCTGTATTTATGGGGTCATGATAAAATGAAGTATTTAGGAGTATGGATTAGAAATTACTCTGTTGTGACAGCAAGGATATGTGGGAAGAGACTAAACAGAAGATAATACAAAAATTGAGAAACTGGAAGTTTTGTTATATGGATAGCAAGATACAAGCAATTAACATGCTTTTAGTCCCTTTAATCTTATACACAGGTCAGGCATATTTTTATCACCCAGAGGAGAAGCTGTGGATAGGAACTGAAAAAGAGCTGAAGGATCTGGGAGGGGAAGATGGCAAGGGTAAAGGGGCTAAGCTGATTCTTCGAATAGAACAAGGCAGACTAGGATTACCCAATTTGAAGGGGGTATTTTAGACCAACATAATTAAGGCTCCTATACATAGCACAAGTAGAAAACTATAATTTAAGGTGGAAAGGGGTGATGATGATGATACAGGGGGGAAGCTCAAGAAACAAGGAGAGACTCGGATTTTGGATGCAAACTCTTAAGGAGAATGACAACAATCGTACGGAATATTATATTCATAAAATAGCAGGGAGTATTTTAAGAACTAAACCAGCATGGAAATGGAGAAAAGAGATTCTGACAATAGGGATGACTGCCGTTAGGGATACAGACAGTGGGCAAGAGGGGGGGCAGACTTTAATGGAGAAAACTGGCAAAGGAACCAAGGTACTGGGAGCAAAAAACTAGAAAGGGAAAGGTAACAGAATGGGAAGATGCCAATAATATATTTGGACTGCAGGTTAGAGATTGCCTTTATATCAAGGATTGATATCAGAGTATAAGCAAAGAGAAAGAAATGGGGGGTGGTCTTAAATGAAAGACCAGCACTGGTAGAGTTTTTTAGAAGAATCTAGAACAGAAGTTGCCATTAAAAAAGGAATAATTAGTACAGCGTATAAAATACTGCATGATAACTATAAGACTCGATCAGAGGAGCTTAGAAAGTATTCTGAAGAGAGATTGGATAAGCAATTCACAAACAGACAATGGGGGATATATGTATATATACCAAATACGCAACAAAGTCTAGAAGATTTAGAATCTTTGTCTGGAAGTGTTTACAAAGGTATTTTTTATACCTCAAGTAGACTCCAAAGAATTTTTCCTCAGGTGGATAGCAAATGTTGGAGGTGTGACAGGGAAGAAAGAGGCATTTGGGAACATTTTTTTTGGGATTGTAATGAGTTGGCAGATTTTAAAGATTCCCTGCGGATACCATTGTTGGGGATGTTTGGTGAGCAGATTGGATTGACTTGGGAGATAATTTTTTTGAGCTATGATACAGAATTGGAATTGCCAAGACATAGTAAAGCACTGATGGCGAACCTATGGCACGTGTCAAAGGTGACACACCATGAAGTTTTGGGTGACACACCAGCGTTCACCAACACCCAAGTTATTAAAGAAACGAATGAATAAAAATACAAGAGATAGTTGACCCTGCACCTATTTACAAAAACTCAGCAGCAAAAAAGTCATTAACTTGTGTTAATCAAATCAAATGCAATGTGTTCCATATTTTTCCAGTTCAATTCAAAATTACTATTAAAAGTAGGGTAATTTTTGGTGCACTGTTTTCAGTGCACACATTGTTTTCTCTATTGTAAGTCACTGATTTTTCTTTTACGTTTTAATACATGGCAGCACACAACTGGACTGTATTTTTTAAAATAAATGAATATGTAAGGAATTGTCTCCCTTTTGACCGGGGGGTGGTGGTGGTGACATGCCAGTAGAGTCAAGATGAGTATTTTCTGAATTTTGACATGCCAAGCCCAAAATGTTCGCCATCACTGTAGTAAAGCCTTGCTGAGTCTAATTATGGTGGCTGCCAAAAATACAATTACTAGAAAATGGAAATTAAAGTCTAAACCAACTTTTCTAGAAGTCGTGAATATAGTAACAGAGATAAAACAACTGGAATTCGGATCTTTAGAAAAGGGAAGGAACAAATTAATAGGAAAAAATGGGAATTGTGGGAATAATATAAGCAGAGGAGGAACAAGTGGGAGGGTGGCGTAATGGTTAAGGTGTTTACCTTAGCAGCACAAGGTGCAGGGTTTGATTCTCATAGGGGGTAGTTGGCTAGGCTCAAAATGGCCCATGAGGACAGTTAGCCTAGTACTAATCTATGAATCTATAAGGTTTAAAAGTAGTCAGGATTCAAATGAGCTGCATAATAACTGATAATGACTGGTTAGATTATAAGTGATATATAATGTTTGCAACTAATTGTCATATGTGATAATTTAATAAAGATGTTTTTTGTTTAAAAAAAAAAGTCAGTAAGAAAGGTCATTGCCACACTGTTTTGGTATCAGGAAGGTGTTGTAATGACTGACTATCTTCCAAGGCTCCAAACAGTTAAGAATACTATTGTAACCTGATGTGCCTGTTAAAAGGAGGCATTGAAAGAAAAAAGGAGAGGGAAGCTGCGGAAAGGAGTTCTCTTTTTACAAGACAATACACCTGTTCACAAGGCTGGCAAAACGATGGATGTTTTGACAAAGTTGGGGATTTAATGCATAGACCATCCACCCTACTCACCAGATCTTACTCCAGCTGACTATTTCCTATTTTCAAACCTTAAGAGTTTGAAAGGATGGCAATTTTCGAGTGATTTGGAGGCGATTACAACAGTGGAGCAGTATTTCAGTGACCAGACTTCAGACTGTTTTTGGCAGGTTTACAGAAACTTCAGACACGATGTGCCAAGTGTGTTGAACTTCGGAGTGAATATGTTGAATAACTTGTAAGTTTCAAGGCTCCACGTCATTCCTTTCTAGGTCAGGCTTAGATTCCAAGGACAGATCTGAAACCCATCAGTTGAGGAAGGATGGAAAGAGAGAACACTGAAGCATCTTTATGGTGAGTACATAACATTCATATTTCTCTTAGAAGTGCAGTTTGTGTGTGTGCGCGTGCTGTTAGACACTACAGTCTGCCTCATGCAGTCAGAAGAGATAATTAATGGTGCCTGTCTTTACTGTTTTTACCCCCTTTATTTATTTTTTTCTTTTTACTGGAAAATATTGCAGAACTTTATTTTTTCTCCAGCATTTGCACATCACTTAACCATATATATGGCTGCGAACTTTGTGTTTTTAACATTGGATCTCTATTTTACCATAAATTAAGTTATATGAGGGTACTGTGGAGATTTCACTCTTTCTGACAAAAAATATAGATATGATGATGTCAATTTTCATTCATTCCTCAACAGTCGGGTTTGGATCTGATCCTCAGATCTCACTCTGCATTCATTTTCACCTCATGGCCACTGGAAACTCTTGAACTCCTCCCTTATCTACCGTGCTCTATCCCGAACATCCTCAGATCTTGTTTGCAGCTTTCGCAAAAGGATGTGGTCACTGTGAGCTGTCGAGCATGTTTTTTTCAGATGTCTTTTTTTTTTTTTTTTTTTTCTGATCTAACTTCCTTTCTTTCTAAAATTATATTTTAATATTTTTGGTTACTTCCCTACCTACATCCATATAGTTCTTTTAATTATCACAGTTGGTATTCCTTTTTCTTTCCGTTTTTACATTTTCTAGTACATTTCCGATCACCATTGCTGGTATTTCCTCTCCCTTTCCCTTTTCTTGTTATTGTTAGTTAAAAAAAGGGTTTCTCTTTCTCTTTTATTTTTTCCTGGTAGATTGCAAACATGGCATAAAAACCTTTGAGGTTTAAAAAAAGTGGAAAATGTGGTCACAAACTTCATCTATCAGATGCACAAGATTGGTGTGTTTTTGTTTGGGCCCTGACCATCTTAAAGTGGATTGACCATCTTAAAGTGGATTGCTCTGTATGACGGTTGTTTAACCCAAAGGCAGTTGTAGACCGCAAAAACAAATTTATTTTGCAAGGTCTGCTTCCCTCAAGCTTTTCTGAGGTTTTATCTGGTATTCAACCCCCTACACCAGAAACCAAGGCGCTAAGAAAGAGCCCTTTGGAGCCATCTGGCTCTTCAACTCCAGCCTCAGATCCTGTGTTGGATCCAGTCAGTAAGACAAGCCAGCGTCAGATACTAGATCTGCTTCCTCAGATCCAGTGGCCTTGGATCCGAACCCCATCCCCTGTACAAGGTATGCATCCTCCTTGGATCCGGTCCCTTTTAGAGTCCCTTCACCTTTCTTAGAGACATGCCGGTGTTCCAGATTCCCCTCTGTCACCTCATCCTTTCGTTCTTCCAGGACCCTGACAAAAGCTGACATGGATAGAATGATGACATTTTTCTTGGCACAGATCCAGATGGGAGTTCTTCCAGCCCCTGCTCCTAAAGGTCAGTAAGCGCTTACCAGCACTACATCCCCTATCATGACTCTTTCTCTGATCCAACCCATGGCTTTGGCACCCTTGGATCCAAGTTTACCGGGACTGTCTGTGTCAGATCTGAAGATCATCTTATCTTCGGCTCCAGTATTTTCTTTCAGTGCACTGGCTTCGAGCATGTGGGAGCTGGACTACTTTCAAAGTCAATGAATCACTGTCTGATCTGAGGCATTAGAGTCGACTCTTAAGTTGTTGGAGCATCTCTACTTCTGCATTGGACAGCCTGGCTCTTACCTCTACCTCAGGTGTGCTGCCTTTGGGTCAGAGGGAGCCGATGGTTCAGAAGCATGGCTTCTCAGCTCCATTGGCCGCCTCCTCCCTGGAGAGATGTGCATTTGAGGTATTGGAAAGAGTTTTCTCTGCCTCTGCAGGGTGGATGTTCTCATCCCCCCCTCGGATCTTCCCTCTGCATGCCGTGTGTCTCTGTGCCTTCAGCCTCATCACTGTACTCTGCAGGGACAGCCAGTCCAAAGTCTCCAGGCTACCCAGCAGTGTATTTCTATTTCTCCGATACTTCTCCAGAATACCCCACTGAAAAAGTCCCTAGGAAGAGAAAGTGCAAGAGGAGGCACTTGGGACTCCCATCAGGAGTCAGTCACTGAACATACTGATTTTGATGAGAGGGAAGAGTCCCCAAGATCACCATCCAATGACTTCTCATTTGGAGACGTCTTAGAGATCCTTAAGTAGAGATGTGGTTGGTCTACCAATAACCCTTCCCAAGAGGAATCAGTATTCCTGGAAGCCTCTGGATCTGACCCATCTACTTCCTGGGTGTCTCCACCCACCAATGAGCTCATTGACTTGATCTCTAGGTGGGAGTGGAAGGAACCAGACACAGTTGAGCCGATCCCCAAAAGACCAGACCAGATTTTGGCAACACCCAAAGGAAGGGAGTTTTGGAGCAGGGGAGTACCAGTAGATGCCATGCTCATGCCAGCAGCCACCAAGAAGGAACTCACGGAACAGAGTTCTTCTGTCCATCCCCCTAACAGAGAGTAAAGGACATTGGATAGATTTGGGAAGTGTGTTTATGCTTCATCGACATTTGATCTCAGATCGCTGAATTATTTGGCACACTTTACTTGATTGCAGAGGGATTTGATTAAGGAACTCTCCCAATCTCTCAATGGGACAAGTACTATTGAAGCTCAGACTTCTGTGGCCTCACAGTTGGCTACCCTCCGGTCTATTAAAAATGTGTCCATGGAGCTCATTTCACATGTGACTGAAGGCACCTCAAAGGTGGTGGGCTCAGGCATTTCCATTAGGAGGAATGCCTGGATTCACTTGTGTGACTTTCCAGAGCCCTTTGTTTGGCCCCAAGATAAAGGACACATTCTCCAGGTGCAAGAAAGATGGAAAGACTCTGCAGTAGGATTACATTTTTTGATCTTCAAAGGACCTTTTCTAGGAATCAAAGAGGAGGTCAAAAAATGTGGTTCAAGTAGTCCCAGGGTCCTTTCCAAGATCCCCATGGAGATAGTTCCCCCAGGGGCAGAAAGGAAACTTGAATGGAAGATGCCGCCCACTTGACAGAGAAGGCCTGCTGAACCAAGGCTCTAGAGATCCCTACTCTGACAGACTCCACAAGGGCTTCTGAAAGGAAAACTGATTGTCCAGTTCTGGAGGCAGTTGGGGATCATTTGTTCCTGCACCAGAGAGCCTGGTTAGACCTTACAAAAGATATGTGGGTGCAGAAGATTATTTCCAGAGGTTATATAATTCAGTTTTCCCTACCATCTCCACCTGTATGCAACATTCCCGATTTTCCAGCCAGTCAGAGGAAAGTAGCAGCAATAGAAATAGAAAAGCTGCTAGAATAAAAGAGGTCCCACCAGACCAGATAGAATCCGGAACTTATTCAAGATTATTTTTAGTGCCAAGGAAAACAAGGGGACTGGAGGCCAATTTTGGGCCTCAGCTAAGGTTGCCACCCACCCCGTTAGCAGGACACTCACGGGTTGAGCTGCCTCATCCCGTTGCACACTGTGCAAAGTACTGGGATTTGAAAAGTCCCACTTTTCGAATGGACTGAATTCCCATGGAAAAGCAGCAATTACTTCTGGCTTTTCCACGACAACTCAATTATGTCACCAACCCAGACCTGCAGGCAGAGCTATTCCGTTAGGTCCAGGTGCAGCAATCTGACTGCAATTCATGAAGGGGATGGGGGTTGGGGCAGGAAGAGGCCTGGAAAGATCATGGTTGTAGAGTGGTTTGTTTTTAGTGCTTCTACAGCTGCTAAAGGAAAAGACAGAGATTTATTTTTTTGTTATTTTTTTTCCCCTAACGAGCCAGCCGGCAATCCATCCATCCATCCAGCCAGCAATCCAGCCATCCATCCAGCCAGCAAGCCAGCCAGCAATCCACCCATCCATCCATCCATCCATCCATCCATCCATTAAGCCGTCCGTCCAGCCATTCATCCATCCAGCTGCTACTCTCACCAGCCAGCTAGCCACTCCAGCAGCCAGCCAGTCAGTCGTCTAGCCACTCCAGCAGCCAATTAGCCAGCCAGCCACTCCAGCAGCCAGCCAGTCAGCTAGCCACTCCAGCAGCCAGCCAGTCAGCTAGCCACTCCACCAGCCAGCCAGTCACCTTGCCACTCCAGCAGCCAGCCAGCTAGCCAGCCACTCCAGCAGCCAGCTGTTGCACCCATAACAGCATCTGCTTCACCATTCCTGTGGTGACATCATGGTAGAGGGTGTGTCCAGTGTCATATTGGCCACACCCCTATGTCCCACTTTGGTCCACTTAAAAGGTGGCAGCCCTAATCTCAGCAGTCTAAACAGATCATTTCAGCACACCAAGTTCTGGATGGTCATGGTTCAGTCCATTCTGCCCTTTTTGTGCAAGGACGACTGAATGTTCTTGATAGACCTTCAGGATGCGTACTATCCCATAAAAATGAACAGACAATCCAGATAGTACTTACGCTTCTGGGTGGGGAGTCAGTCATTACCAGTTTAGAGCACTGCCCTTTATCCTCACCACACCTCCAGGATATTCACCAAATGCATGGCAATGGTAGCAGCTCATTTGAGAATGCAAGGATTCTGAGTGTTTCTGTACTTGGACAGCTGGCTCATAACCACTCCAATCAGACATCTACTGATGAAATCTTGAGACCAGGTACTCAAAACTTGCCTCCTGGGGATCACCATACATTACAACAAATCTCAATTAAAACTGTCTCAGACAATGGAGTTCATAGGAGCAATTGTTCAACAAGAGTATCAATGACAACCTCTCTTCCTTTTCCAAGAGTACAGACTACCCCATTCCAGGTCAGAAAGATAATCCAGAATCCCTCAATTTCAGCCTGGTTGATTCTACAAGCCTTGGGATCAATGATTGCGGTGAAAGTTGTAGTTCCACTAGCAAGATTTCATATGAGAATTCTTCAATGGATGTTAGCAACTCAGTAGTCCATACTTCATCAGCATACGTCCACTCGGATAAGAATTACCCAAATATGCAAAAGATACCTTTGGTGGTGGATCCACTCAGATCAGGTTCTACATGACTGTCCCTTCATTCTTCCTCAGCCCAAGGCCATAGTGACCATGAATGCATCCCAGATTAGGTGGGGATGGCACTTCCTAAGAAAAACAGTCCAAGGCATGTGGTTCCCCCAAAGAGGCCATCTTGCATATCAGTGTCCTGGAAATGAGAGCAGTGCTGTTAGTGTTGCAGGCTTTCCAAGACTCTCTCCCTTTCGGGACAATTACAATTCAGAAAGACAATATGTCCATGGTGTGGTACATCAACAAACAAGGAAGAAAGTACAGTTGTGTACACCTACCATAAATGTAGATGTTCAAGTGTCTTCACTGTTGCAGTCATAACTGTAGGGTGCTCCTGCCGGCAGGCAGCCCGAGGTCGGCCAGAATCCCAAAGTCTGGGTCCGGCGTCGGCTGTACAAGCCAGTACCCTGACGTCAGTACGCTCTGGTACATAGCCCTCAGCCGACGCCATCTTCTCCAGCCTTTCTTGCCCCAGATGTCAGAAGTCCCCAATAAATCATAAATGAATCCAACAAGGAAACACAAATACACCACAAAAGAGAGAAAGAGGGGATAGGAGGGAGGGAAACACCGACTGCAACAGTGAAGACACTCGAACATCTACATTTATGGTAGGTGTACACAACTGTACTATGTTCATCATGTTTCACTGTTGCAGTCATAGCAGTAGGGTGGAATCCCAAAGCAGTGAAAAAAGGGAGGAGGTTTAGACAGAAGAAGGGGCAGCAAGAAGACCCTGCAAAACAGCAGAGGCAAAGCCTGCCCTGGTCTTAGAATACAAAGGGAGATTGTAGTGCTTGGAAAAAGTATGCACAGAACTCCAAGTGGCAGCTTCCAAGATATCCTTGGTAGGAACTCCCCTGAGAAAAGCTGTAGAAGTAGCAGCTGCTCTAGTAGAATGACTTCTCACAGTACCTGGAAACTGTTTCCCATGATAAGTGTAACAAAATCTTATACCATAAGAAATCCATTTGGAAATAGTTTGTTTGGAAATAGCCTTTCCAAGAGAACTGGAGGCAAAAGAAACAAACAATTGGTTAGATTTTCTGAACTCTTTAGTCTTGTCCAAATAAAATCGTAACTGTCTGTGCACGTCCAAGGAATGCAAAATCCTTTCCCCTTTATTCTGAGGATTAGGAAAGAAGGTAGGAAGGTGAATTGTTTGATTTAAAGCCACTTTCGAAATCACCTTAGGCATAAAAGTAGGATTGGTCCTCAAGGATACTCTGTCCTGGTGGAAAATAAGGTTTGGTTCCACAGCCATGAGAGCTTCTGAGACCCTTCTGGCAGAAGTCAAAGCTAACAAAAGAACTGTCTTCCAAGATAAAAACTTAATATCTGAAGATGCAGCAGGCTCAAAAGGAGGCAAAGTAAGTTTTTCTAAAACATAATTAAGATCCCAAGCAGGAATAGGAGGGGTCCTGGGAGGCCTTAAATTCTTAGCCCCTCTCAAGAATTGTCTCACCAAAGGATGAGAAAAAACAGGGGGATCAGAATTGAAATGAGCAGAAATAGCAGAAGCATGAATCTTAATGGAAGAAAAGGAAAGTCCATTAGTCAAAAGATCCGAAAGGTAAAGCAAAATAGAAGAGAGATCAGGTACCAGAGGGTCCAAGCCTCGGTCCTGCATCCAAATGCAAAATCTCTTCCATTTAGAGGCATAGGATTTCCTAGTGCTAGGCCGTCTAGCTTCCAAAAGAACATCCAAAACTGGTTTGGGAAGACTAGAAGAAATCAAATTCCTTTGAAGAGCCAAGCTGCCAGGCAAAGGGTCTTGAGATTGGAATGTAGCAACTGACCCTGATGCTGGGACAGAAGAGAAGGGTTCAGAGGGAGAATCCAAGGAGGCTCCAAGAACAGGTGCTTTAAAGTTGGATACCAAAACTGTCGAGGCCAATTTAGAGCAATCAAGATGAGGAACTTGGGCTTGTCCTGTTTTATCTTTAGTAATACCCGAGGAAGTAGAGGAAGAGGAGGGAAGGCATATCCCGAAAGGTTTCTCCAGCTGAAGGACAGGGCATCCACTTTCCAAGCTGTTTTGTGGAATGACCTGGTGCAAAAGTGAGGCAGCTGATGATTGAGATGGGATGCAAACAGATCTATCTGGGGGCATCCCCAAACTGCAGTAATCCTGTTGAATAAGTTGGTGTCTAGCATCCATTCGTGAGGATCTAAAATGTTCCTGCTCAGGCAGTCTGCCAAGAGATTCTGTTTTCCTGGTATGAATTGGGCCTGGAGATGTAGATTCAGATTTAGAGCTGTGTCCCATAAAGCCATAGCTAGTCTGCAAAGGGGGTACGAATGAGAGCCCCCCTGCTTATGTACCACATGACTGTGGTGTTGTCTGTGTAAATCAAAAGAGGCCCTGGATGCAAAAGGTTCTTGAAGGCTAGAAGAGCATTTTGAACTGCCAACATCTCCTTCAGATTGATGTGCCAGTGAAGATGATCCTTTGTCCAGGTTCCCTGCTGGCAATTGCCTAGAAAATGTGCTCCCCAAGCATAATCCGAGGCATCCGTGGTTATGATTTGAGAAGGATGAGGAAGACGGAAAGGCTTTCCATCGTTTAAAGCACACGCCCTGGACCACCAAAGGAACTCCTTCTGGAGGCAGGGGATCAGAGGAATCAGAGTGTCCAGATCGTGGTAATGCTGCGACCATACACTTTTCAGATACCATTGAAGCTTTCTCATATGGAGCCTTGCATTTGGAATCAACAGAATGCAGGAAGCCATGTAGCCCAGTGCCTGCAGGAATTTCCTTGCAGTGAGCTGAGGTAGAGCTGCCAAAGTCTTGAAAATTGAAGCCAGCTGTATTTGTTTTTCTGTAGTGAGGAAGGCCCTTTGTAAGGTTGTATTTAAGAGGGCTCCCAGAAATACCATTTGTTGAGAAGGGATCAAATGTGACTTTTTTGTGTTCACTGAAAATCCCAGTAGGAGGAGAAGGCATTGAACAAAATCCAGATGTTGAAGCAAAAGATCCTTGCTGTCTGCCTGAATAAGGCAGTCGTCCAAATAGGGGTAAATCTGAATCCCCTGGAGTATGCAATAAGCCACTACTGGTGCCAGGCACTTGGTAAAGACTCTGGGCGCAGTAGATAAACCAAAGGGCAGTACAGAGAATTGAAAGTGTCTCGAACCTGCCTTGAACCTGAGGAATTTCCTGCGTTCCTGCCTGATGGGAATGTGTAAATAAGCTTCCTTTAGGTCCAATGTCAACATCCAGGCGTCCTGAGACAGCATAGGAATCAGCTGCTGCAGAGTAAGCATCTTGAATTTTGGAATTTCCAAAAAGTTGTTTAACACAGAAAGGTCCAGAATAGGTCTCCATGAGCTTTGTTTTCTTGGAACCAGAAACAGTCTTGAATAAAAACCTTTTCCCATCTCTGAGAGTGGAACAGGCTCTATGGCTCTTGATTTAAGGCCTCTGACCATTGATGTTTTGGCAGATCTGGCCAACCGAAAGCCCTTGGCAAGGTATGAAAGTGGAATTTGTAGCCTTTTAAAATCACGTCCAATACCCATTTGTCCTGGGTAATATGAGTCCAATTTCTGTAAAAAAGAGAAAGTTTTCCTCCGAGAGGGGCATTCAGGTAAAGAGGTCCTGTAGCCCAACCGAGAGAGTCATTGAGTTTGCTTTCTTTGAGATTGGGATCTGTCTTCTCCCCTTCTAGGTGAAGAAGCAGTCCATTGCCTCGATCTGTAGGAGGCCTGAGCTTGGCCACGACCTCTGGAATGTCTATATCTTCCCCTTTGAGGCCTGTCAGACGTGGGAAAGGACCAATTTTTGGAGGGCCAATTCTTGGAAAATCTAGGAGGCTGAACTTGCAAGAAATCTTTCACAGTTTGCATAGATTTTGCCTTTTCTTCCATCTTTTTAATAACCTCCTCAGCCTTAGATCCAAAAAGAACATCATGCTGAACAGGGGCATCTAATAATTTAGCCTTAACCTGTTCATGTAAACTTTGCTCACGAAGCCAAGCATGTCTCCTGATAACAGTACCAGAGGCTGTGGCCCTGCAAGAAGCATCCAAAGCATCAAAACCACAATGCAAGCAATGTTTGTTCAGTTGTTTAGTTGCATGCAATACATCCTGTAGTTCCTTATCCTCTGCACATGCAGGAAGGGGAAGCAAGCTTTTGCTTTAAAACAGACAAAAGAAATTGCTGATACTTAAACATATGAAACTGGCAATTTAAAGCCCTAACAGAAAGGGTAGCAGAAGTATATACCTTTTTGCCCCACCTGTCTAAGGCACGAGAATCCTTCTCAGAGGGAATAGGATTCTTAGAAGAAGCAACTTTAGCAGCCTTAGAACCCTGAGATATAGTTTCAGGATCTGCAGAAGGATTCTTAAATAAGAACAAATGAGACTCAGGAACCCTATAAAACCTATCAGGCTTAGAGGGAGCAGGAGGCATGGAATCAGGATTCAAATTAGCCTCGGAAAAGCATCATCCACAATGTCAAGAACAGGAGGGATAGCCAAAGGCCTATGTTGAGGAAGAAGAAGGAATTCTCTAAGCCTCTTCTTGGAAGCAGAATAATCCTGACCTTCCCAATGAAAATGTTCCCTCATCTCATGTAAGGTTTCCCCAAAAGAAAAATCTTCAGGCGGAGAGGCAGAGGGCAAGGAGTCCTCAGCATCCGAATCCTCATAAGGAGGAAAAGAATATTCCTGATCAGAGGAAGAGACAGAAGATATAGAAGCCTGGTCAGAGGAATCCATAGGAACATCCTGTCGAGGCCTTTTCTCAGGGGGGGGGGGGTGAGAACCCCTAATCATTGTAAGCAAATCTTCAGCCATCCTTAACAATTGCTTCTGTGTCCTGGGAGTAGATTCAGAAGAAGCTTGAGCAGGAGCTTTAGACTTAACAGGAGTCTTTGTCTTTGAAATAGTGATGTGAGTAGGCCTGAATACCCCCTCAGAAGCCGGTACCTGCACAGCGGTTCCGGACCCATCCGAGGGAGCAACGTCTGAAGGTCCTGCAGCAGATAAAATAGAAGGCCTTGATGGCTCCCCATGGGAGTCCGTATCGGCCATCGGTTCAGAAGTGGCGGACAACAGGGGCTGCAAAAGCGCCTCACTGACGACAGCCGAACCGGACGCCGGCTACAGCTGCAACGAGTCCTGTTTGGACTTCAGAGGCCTGTCCTTGTCTTTGCGCTTCTTTTGAATTCCGGTAGTGTCCGACGACATTCTATAACTGAAGCGTCTGCCAAAGTAATTCAGAGCCCAGTCGTACCTGCGTTTGATAGTACGAGAATTAAACCTGGCACAGAACTGACAAGAAACGTCGTGGTCAGGGCCTAAGCAAGGTAGACAGTAAGAGTGGAAATCTTTATGAGGTATTTGTTTTCCACACGTAATACAATTATTAACTTTTTCTGACATCGGAGGAACAAGAAAAAGATTCCCCAACGGGGTACTTAGCTTTGAGAAGAGAAGTAAAAACTTCGGACCGACAACAACCAAAACGCTGTTCGAAAATCGCCAACCAACGACTTGCGAGCTGCTTTCCACCGCACGGCAAGAAAGACTGGAGAAGATGGCGTCGGCTGAGGGCTATGTACCAGAGCGTACTGACGTCAGGGTACTGGCTTGTACAGCCAACGCCGGACCCAGACTTTGGGATTCTGGCCGACCTCGGGCTGCCTGCCGGCAGGAGCACCCTACAGTTATGACTGCAACAGTGAAACACGATGAACATCCGGATCTTACCCCTTGTGTCAAGAAGCTCTCAGAGTTTGGCAATGGGTGAACTCTTCCAACTGATTTCTGATAATGCACATTCCGGGGAAATCCAACGTGATAGCGGTCAAGTTGAACAGGTCCATTATACTACCTCATGAGTGGTCTCAGCAAAAAGTGGTGAAAACGATTTTTTGTCAGTGGGGACAACTACTCTGCAACCTATTTGCATCTCTCCTAAACAAGTGCAGTAGGTTTGCTGCCCTAATCCTCCCACTGGGGGAGTCACCGAGAGATGCTGTACTTCACAATTGGACCCCCGGTCTCCTCTGTGCATATTCTCCCAACTCCCTTAATTCCCAAATTCCCGGTTGAAGAGCAAAGTCATTCTCATTGCCCCTTACTGGCATCAACAAATTTGTTTCCCCTTTCTTTGGCCTCATCTAGTATAACCCTCCTTGGATTACAGATCCAATTCCCGACCTTCTGTTTCACCTGACAAACATGGTTCACCCAGCAAAACTGACCACATGGTTCCTCCACATCCATTGATAGCCAGACAGCTTTTGCTCTCTTCCTCTGTCCGTCATATATTTTTGTCTTAATTTCATAGGTTGGTACTAGGCTATTGGCCCTAGGGCCTATACAAGCCTAGCCATAACAATTCCCTGGCTATTTCTTCCCACAATATTTACTTCCCTGGACTCCTGACTAGCAGGGCGACTGACATGATCCCCGGGGTAAATTTTCTGTCTCCCATCCAGTCATCAACGTTCCTTTTGAAGAGAGCCAAGGAGATGCTCTGCTTGACATGTATGGACAGTCTATTCCAGAGTATGGGGAGTCTCTGGGTCAAGAACATATATCTCCAGCATGTTTTATTCATTGTGATGACAAGGTTTAGGTCCCTGGAGTGTGTGGCTCTGATGGATTGGGATTTCTTTGTGTAGCATGTCCAACAGCTCTGGATTTGACATGGCCTTGTATGTTAAGCAGAGATCGCCTCTGGGTAGACGATATGTGACAGAGTATAGCTGGAGTTTTTTTAGTCAGTCAGCATAGGGCATCTGCTTTAGGCCTGTGATTCTTTTAGTGAGGTGTTTCTGCGGCCTTTCCAGTTGTTACAGATGTCTTGTAAGGTACATACCAAATGGAGCGTTGTACGCTATGATGGGTCTAATGAGGGATGAGTACAGTGGGACAATGACCTCCTTTTTTCTGGATGAAAAGTCCTTAGTGATGAGGTGTGCCACATAGAAGGATTTCCTGGCTGTTGTGGCAATGTGGTATCGAAGGTGAGACCACTGTCCACCTGTGTTCCTAAGTCTCTTATCACACTTTCTGTGTTTAGTGTACTGCCACCTATGTGGTAATTCATGGGTACATGTTTTTTCCCAAAGGGGATAACTATACACTTCTTGGCATTGAGCTTGAGCCCATGGCTCTGGCACCAAGCATCTGTTTCTGTAAGGCCCTTTTGTAGAATATCCACATCGTTTGGGGATTAAATACCCACAAAGCTTCCACAAATGAACTTTACAGAAGTAAATAGAAAAGATTTGCTTTTGGGGTGGGGCAGAGCAGAAACATACTGACCCATTTTCAGCACCAATGCATAGCGTCCTTGTATTTTTAGCAACAATTTTCAACAAAGGAGCCAGTTCCACAACTATTAAAGTATTAAAAGTACAACTAGCTGCCATCTCTAATTTTCCTACAGAGATTGAAAACTCCTCCTTGGCTGCATCAAAACTGTGTAAGGCCTTTTTGAAAGGTACCTTTCTTCTGAGACATCCTTATAAGGATCCAACTCTACCATGGGACGTAAATTTAATGTTACATGCCATAATTCATTCACCCTTCAAAACAGCAGCAAAATGCAAGCTAAAGTTTTTGACCTGGAAAACTTTATTTTTGGTAGCCCTCACATCTGCTGGAAGACTGTCAGAACTTCAAGCACTGTCTGCTAAACCTCCTTCCTGAATACTTTACAAGGATAGGGCCACTTTATGAACAACATTTTCTTCCTTCTTAAGGTGGTGTCAGAATCCAACATCACCCAATCTTTTAATCTTGCAGTCTTCTTTCCAAATTTTACAAACAAAGGTGAATATGTTACATTTATTTGGATATGCATAGGCAATTATGTTTTTACTTGCACAGAATCTCAGAAAAATAGGTCAGTTATGTGTCTCATTTGCAGATTCCAAATCAGGCAAGCCAGTTATGAAAGTAACATTAGCCAGATGGCTGACTGATTGCATTTCCTTTGTCTATAATCCGGCTTTTCCTTACCAAAATTAGATCTGGTCTCAAGGGAAAGAGCAGCCTTTGGCTCAACTGCATTCAGGAATATCCTTCTTCAAGAATCCTCCTGGAATTTCAGGTAGTTGGAGACTCTGTCCCAGTTGTTGAGGAATGAATGAAAATTGACAAAATTGGATAAAGAAGTTATGTACTCACCATAACGTTCCATCTGTGTTGTTCATTTTCATTCTTCAACTCCCCTCCCACCAACCCCCTACCTTTAAACTAATGACTTCTGGAACAGCAAGACTTTATAAGGGAACCAGTTTCTTATGCTGAGCTCCAGGTATGCTTTCCTGTTACCAGAGTACTAATATTTTCTTTGATACTGTAAGCCACTGTAAACCAGCAAACAAGATCTGAGGATGTTAGGGATAGAGCATTGTGGGTAAGGGAGGAGGTTGAGAATTTCCACTGGCCATGTGCTGAAAATAATGGCCGAGTCAGATCTGAGGGTTGGATCTGAACCGAATTGTTGAGGAAGAATGAAAATGGACAACACAGATGGAACATTATGGCGATGCAAGTTCTTTTTAAGCTGTTATTAAATGTCATTTTATAGCAGTTTTATTTGTGGTTAGTGTGTCTGGAGCTAATTTTTTAAAACTGTATGGTACATTGGTTGAGTTGGTGTTTGGACTTTGTGTACTGGAAATTTTTTAACTTCTGTCTGTTGGAAAAGAAGTCTGAATATATTTAAATCTGCTTTTTATAATAACAGGCTACAGTTTGACAGAGTTTAGTTGTGTGGAGACATGCTTATTACTATAAGCTTTAAGTGCTTATTGTCATAGATTATCCAGTATTGTCAGTTTTTTATTCTGGCTGGTGTTCTGTCTCCTAACTTGATGCATCCTAACTTAGACCCACCCTACCCCCAATCAAATCCGGCTGCACCTAGAAAGAAAACGCAAAGTAAAAATATGCCTCTTCCAATGGTTAGTGATTCTGTTAGGGTCACTGCTCACCCAGCAGACCACTTATCTTTTGCTCTGTCTCCCTGTAGTTTGTCTTTGGCAGCCATTATGGAACAGGTTTTAGACACAAACTCTATGGCTGTTACAGTACCTGAAGCAGGTATGGGAGAACCAAACTCTTTAGGTACAAGGTAAGAGATTCATTGCCAAATATAGTACTCTGTCCCCAGATATTTTACCTAGTAGTGAAGTATGCAAGAAAAAAAACAGGCTTCATCATTCAGCTGATAATCAGATTATAGCTGTTTATAAGGCTGATGTGGTTTTCTGGACTAAAAGTGATCTGCAAACAGTTAATTGTGGTTGTTGTGCTCACAAACATGGCTCTAGTGCTGGTTTGGCCAGAGACCTTTCAGTAGTTGAGAATGGTAAAGAATCTGATGAGAGCAATGGTGATTTTTCTAGCTGACATTGAGTCCAGTCGCTGTGATTCTTTGGAAGGTGAACCTGAGCTCAAGTCCAAACAAGTGTTCACTTTTCCTCAGATGACTATTTAGTGTTTTTTTTTTTTTTTTTGAGAGCAGTCAGTAACTAGCCCAGAGCAAGGCAGGGCATATGACCTTATAGAGGAAGAGTTGCTCAATTTTATGGCTATCCCCCCCCCCCCATCAGCCTTGGAATACATTTATAAAGCTGCCTGTAGGACACCAGTATGTATACAAAATTTTTTGCAGTTCAAACTTTATTTAGACATAAATATGACTCCAATATAAATGCTCCATCGATTGATAATTTAAATAATGTTGAGGAGAATGTGGCTAGTTTAGAAAATTTAGACGAGTCTTTATTGAACCTCACATTACATGAAAATGACTTGGTGGACATTTATGAACAAGATGAAGTGTGTGATGTTGGGGGGGGGGGGTTTACCTTTAACACTGGTTATGGTAGACTAACGGTTCCCCATTTACCCTGCCAGAGTGAATTCATGCCACCTAGAAAGAACATAGTTATCAGTGTATTTGAGAAAACATTACTAAACACTTTGGAAGAAGAATATGCAAAGTTTTGTGGTCAAGAAAGAAATTATAACTTGAAAAGGGATGAATGGAAAGCTTTATGTGATTTAAAGCACATGAATAAAAAGTATGTATTCACTCAGGCAGATAAGGGAGGGAACTGGGTTGTTCTTCCTAGGGACAAATATAATTCCATGGCCATGGAGCTTTTGAGGGACGATAATACTTATTTTGAGTTACCCTTTAATCCAATGAAAGAATATAACATGCTATTGTTGGAAATATTGGAAAGAGGCGAGCGGCTGGGCTTTTTATCTCCAGGGGATGTCAGAAAGTTACATGTTAAGAATCCACGAGTGGCCAGATTTTTTACCATCCCCAAGATACATAAAAATCTCATGAATCCACCCGGACGCCCCATAGTTTCAGGGAAAGGAGGATACTTACAGAATGTAGGTATATTTTTGGATTCCCTTTTAAAGGGGTACCTAGAAAGGGTACAATCTCATGTTAAGAATAGTGAAGAGGTGTGTTTCAAGGTTAGTAATATAGCATGGGACGAAGATTTTTATTGGGCTAGTATAGACGTCAAATCTTTATATACTAGCATCAATAGGTTGCATGGACTAAAAGCAGTGGAAAAAATGCTAGGGGACGGACCCAGAACATTTTTTATCATCAGTTTGTTGGATTTCTGTCTCACGCACAATTGTTTTGAGTTTGAGGGTAAACATTTTTTGCAAAAAGAGGGCACAGCTATGGGGGCGGCTTTTGCGCCCTCATATGCTATTTTGTTCATGGCCCATTTTGAAAATAGTTATATTTATCCCTCTTTCTTTTATAAATATATGAGGTTTATTGACGACCTTCTATTTTTGTGCAGTGGTGTACCAGAAGAGTTTGAGAATTTTGTTTCAGAGTTGAAGCAAAATAATTGGGGTTTGGATTTCACCTATACCATGGGGGGTAGATCCATCCATTATTTGGATGTAGAAATTTATGTGAACCAGGATGATATAATTCAATACAAACCACATTATAAGAAGACTGCAGCGGAAAATTTTCTCCATGCTTCCAGCATGCATAGTGATTCCTTGATTGAATCTCTCCCATTTGGTGAATTTAAAAGAATAGGGAGACACATTTCAGAAAAGAATTTGATTCCAGTGGAATTCAATAAGGTGGAAGGAAAGTTACTAGAGAGGGGATATTCTGTCACAAGTGTTAAAAAAGCTAGAAGAAGGGTGGAGAATGAGTTGGGCATCACTAGAAGGTCCAGCAATAGGGTGAGATTTAGGGGGATGGGATATTCTGGAAATCATGATATTCATGGTAAAAAATAGTGGTGGTTCCAAGGAATCCAATGGAAAAATATTTTTTGTAACCAGATTTTCCCATTTTTCTCAAACTTTGAAGGGACTAGTGGATAGATTTTGGCCAATTATTTGTGAAGATGAGAAGATTGGAAAACTTTTTCCATCAAGGGTGACCTTTTCATATAAGAGATATTTTAATCTCAGGGAAATTCTAAACTTTAGAAATAATGGTGAAGGGGGTGAAGATGATAGAAAGGGATCATTTAGGTGTGGAAAATGTAAAGTGTGTAAGTGGATTAGGAATTTGGATGGTTGTAAAATCAATGGGGTTAAATACAATGCCACGGAATTTTATAATTGCAACTCAATTGGGGTTGTGTATATTATAGGATGTGGCTGTGAGAGACAGAATTGGTACATAGGACAAACCACTAGAAGGGTTAAATTAAGGATTTTGGAACACCTAGGAGATATAAGGCACAAGAGGCTGGAGAGCCCAGTGGGAAAACATTTCATTGACAATCATGGGGGGGTCCCAGATGGATTTGTCTTCAGTGTGTTAGGTAGACCTAATGTATTTGGCAATGAGGCCATTTTTCGTGAAAAATTACTTTTGATGGAGTCAAGGTTCATTCTTAATTTAAAAACTATATTTCCAAATGGGATGAATATGGAGGTGTAATGTGTTTTTCACATAAGGATTTTGTTGGTAATAATTTTTTCAGTAATTTTTTCAGTGATTTTTTTCAGTGATTTTTTCAGTAATTTTTTCAGTAGTGTTAGTTTCTTCACATATTTCTTAATATTTATTAATATATTCAGGGAAATGGGATTGCTTGCAAGGGCAACATTATGTTAATAATAGGTATATATATTATTAGTAATATTTATATTTATGTATATATTATTAGAAGTATTTATGAAATGAATGTTATTTATTCTCCAGTTAACATGTTGTATAGTTGTGCTTAAGAAATGTCAAATTTGTTTGCTTTAAGTAGCAATGAAATGATTGTAATTATTTAATTGGAGGATGGTGCATCAATTATTTAATTATAAGATTTGTATAAAAATGGGTGGAGCATTAAGTAAAATGTATTCCATGAGAAGGCGAAGGCCGAGGTACCAGAATTAAAAAATTTCAATTGCAGCAGTCGGTGTTCTCCATTCTGTATTTTGTATGCTTTATTGGTGAAGGAGTGGAGGAATTGTGTATATTTCTTGGACACCAGTATGTACTCAGCATACCCTAAAAAGGTTCAGAGATAATATAGGATCTGATGTTGTTAATCTTCGTTCATTACTTACTGATGGGTTATCGGTTCCGTCCTCGTCCTCTGCTCCCTGTTACCTCAGATCTCATTTGCTGCATTGCTGTACAGCCATGTCAAGCCACTCTCTCAGCTGTCTAATTTTTTGAAAGTTTTATACATTGTTCTTACTTTAAAGATTTTCAAATAGTTTCCTACCCTGTCGTATACTTTAGACTCTCTCCCTTTAGTCTTTTTCCCTTTATTATCCTTTTCTTACCTCTGAGGTAATTCTTCATTACTATCGTTGGCAATCCTTCCTTTTCTCTTCTTACCCTATTGGGTAGCCTTTCCTCTTCTTTTTGGTAGTTCTTTTTCTCCACATCATTATGTCGGATAAGAAAAGTAACTTTGGTTTTAAGCAGTGAAAGGATTGCGGCCATAAGTTACTGCTTTCCGATGGCCATGACTTGTGTCTACTGTCTGAATGTCTCCCACCTTACTGTGGATCCCCCGTGTGGGATTTGTAAAAAATTTTCAACCAGAACTCTTAACGAGAGGAAGAATAAATTAATATTGAAAGGTCTTCTCAAATCTCCTTTCTCTGAGGGTATTCCTGGGTCGGAGGGCTCACCCCCTCCTGTTAAACCTTGTAAGATGCGATGTGATAGTGTTCAATCTCGCCGTTTGTTCTTACACATGGGTTCGGAGCCGATCCTCGGCTCCGTGCCGGCCTCTTGCAAGCTCTGCATCGAGAAGAAGCTCGAGACAATCTAATACCCACAATCCCCCTCTGCCTTTACCTCAGATCTAGTTTGCCGCTGCTGCATACGCATCGTTGGGAGCTAGCTCGAGAGTGTCTAAGCTAAGATATAACTTTTTTTTGTTGTTTTCATTAAGAATTCTATTCTAGTTGATATTATCAGTATTAACAAGAGTGATTGTGTTGTGGTTCCGTAATTCTTTGGTACCGTTAACCTTATTTTTCGGTAGTTTTGTATCGGGGCCTACACCCTTCACATCTTTCCATATTGAGACAAATTTACCGGATTTGACATTTACCTGATTGTGACTAATTTTTCTAGGATTTGACTGTGTTTTTCTGGAGTTGTATATTGTTCTACAATGTCTGAGAAGGCAAAGTCTGGTTTCAAGCGTTGTCAGTGTGGCCAAAAAATGTCGGTCACTGACAACCATAGTTCCTGCGTCTACTGCCTTGGCCCTCTCCACTTACAAGAGGATTGCTCCATCTGTCACTCTTTTAGTGGGAGGGTCATGACAGATAGGCGCAGGAAACTGATGGACAGAGGTCTATTGAAACCGGCTTTCCAAGAGGCTTTGATGCTTCTGACCAGGCATCGAGTCCTCTAAGGAATCGAAGACGCCGGAGCCCAAGTCATCGGCCCGAGCTCTTCTTCAAAGTTAGATCACCGGTTCCACAGACTTCGGGCCGAGTGTTCAACCGTGTCGGTTCCTGAGCCTCGAGTCTTGGAACTGGTGATGGAGCCCTCCTTCGCCATATTGAGGTCGGCTCCGCTTCGGTTCCTTCAACCTGCTCTTCCTCCAAACTTTCGGATGTCGATGTGGATCGCGTGGTGCAGAAGTTGTTAGAGCATTCCGCCCTCTCTAAACTTATTTCGGTTTCCACCCAGTTGGTGTCGAAACTTGAAGGCCTTCCTGTATCTCCATCCATTCCTCCTCCGAGACCGATTCAGTCTTTGGAGCCGGAAGAGGCTGATCTGCTGATTGTGGAGCCTCGGTCCAGCACCCCCCTTTTCTCGGTCTGTTCCCCCCACCTCGACTCCGCCGGACCCGGTACCGGAGCCTCGGAGCCGACGGTCTGTTCTTGGTTCCGGGGCCGAGAGTCGAACCGACGTGTCGGTTCCGACTCTCCTCGGGCCTCGCACGGATCGATTCGCCCGTCCTCGGGTCGATGCCTTCGTGCCCGTGTCGGGATTCTTCCCATTTCTTCGAACCGAGACTCTTCATGCGGGACCCGGGAGCGTTCGACCTGATGAGGAAGGTGTTGTCTACCCAGACAACCACATCAGTGGAAGCAGTTTCTCCTCCCATAAAGGGCCTTTGTCTTCATCTGCACCCACGGCCACATCCAAGCGCCGGGCACCAGTGCCTCAGCCACCCCTGGAGGGTGCCCCTCTTCCTCCGAGGCTTCTTCGGATGCTCCCCACGAGGAAGTCCCTAGGAAGAGACTGTGTAAGAGGAGACACTTGGATTCTCCACAGGAATCCTTGACATCTGATACTGACTTAGATGAGTCAGAGGGGTCCCCTAAGTCACCTTCAGAAGATGTCTCTTTTCAGACATTTTGAGATCCTGAAACAGAGAGGTGACTGGCAGTCCCTTCCCCTTCTGAGGATGAGTCAGTTCTGCTGAAGGCATTTGGTGCTCGCCCTTCCTCCTCCTGGGTCACTCCGCCTTCTACGAACTAATGGAACTTATTGCTCAAGGGCGTGGAGACTCCTGACACAGTGGAACCTGTTCCAAGAAAACCGAACAAGTACATCACAGCACCTCAGGATAAGTCCTACCTTACAAAAGGAGTGCCAGTAGACGCTATGGTGGTGGCTGCAGCCACGAAAAAGGAGATGTCGGCGTCTTCTTCGTCCGGCCCATCCGCCTAATAAAGATTCTAGGACGATGGATAGATATGGGAAGCGATTTTTAGTTCAGCGGCTTTTTCCATGCGGTCCCTGAACTATTTGACCCATTTTACACGCCTGCAGAGGGATCTAGTCAAAGAGTTGGGAGATACCTTCCAGGGTGGTGCTACAGATGCAGCTGTCTCAGAGAAAGTGACATGCAACTTAATACCCTAACATCGATTGTTAACTCGCCCATGAGGCTGATTTCCTACAGCCGAAGGTTCGAGTAGGGCAGCAGCTTCAGCGATTGCTCTTCGTAGACAATCCTGGATGCGCTTATGCTCCTTTGCGGAAGCCTTCAAGTCTTCCTTTACAAACGCCCCATTTGACGGTGCCACTCTTTTGGCCCCAAGGTAAAGGAGACCCTTACCCGGTGTGAACAAGAGGGAAAGACTCTGTCTGCTGTCGGAGTCCGCTTTTTCCACCCCAACCAGACCGCACTCCAAAGGGCAACGCGGTGGAAAATGTGGTTTCAAAACCCCAAGGGTCTTTCTCGGGCACACAGGGTGATGCCCCTCTAGAGGCAGAGGAGGCAGAGGTGGAAGACGCCGCCCTGGCGGCAGAGGGGTCCGCAACATCAAGGTGACAGGGAAACACTCCTGGTAAACCTTTCCAGCACTCCTGAGAGGAGGCCCGACTGTCCTGCTCTGGAGGCAGTCGGGGGTCGCTTAGCTTTATACCCTCAGGCCTGGCAAGATATAACTACAGACAAGTGGGTAAAAAGCGAGTCACCAGAGGTTACTCCATACCCTTCCTATCCTATCCCATTCCAAGGAAAAGACTTCAGATGTTCCGCCCATCTGCAGAGCCAGCAGCTTTAGAAATTTCAAAGTTGCTAGAAAAGAGTCATCCAGCCAGTCCCAGCGGACCAGCAAGGATTCGGACTTACTCAAGGTTCTTTTAGTTCCAAAGAAAACAGGGACTGGAGGCCCATTCTAGACCTAAGCTACCTCAATACTTTCGCCAAGAAAGAAAAGTTCAATGGTCACGCTTCAATCGATCCTTCCATTCTTACAAAAGGACGAGTGGATGTGCTCAATAGATTTAGAGGATGCATACTACCACATCAAAATGGCCAGGGCATCCAGAGATCATTTGCCCGGCTGGGGCAGAGCAGAAACATACTGACCCATTTTCAGCACCAATGCATAGCCTTGTATTTTAGCAACAATTTTCAACAAAGAGCCAGTTCCACAACTATTAAAGTATTAAAGTACAACTAGCTGCCATCTCTAATTTTCCTGAGATTGAAAACTCCTCTTGGCTGCATCAAACTGTGTAAGGCCTTTTGAAAGGTACCTTTCTTCTGAGACATCCTTATAAGGATCCAACTCTACCATGGGACGAATTTAATGTTACATCATAATCATTCACCCTCAAACAGCAGAATGCAAGCTAAAGTTTTGACCTGAAAACTTTATTTTTGGTAGCCCACATCTGCTGGAAGACTGTCAGAACTTCAAGCACTGTCTGCTAAACCTCCTTCCTGAATACTTTACAAGGATAGGGCCATTTTATGAACAACATTTTCTTCCTTCTTAAGGTGGTGTCAGAATCCAACATCACCCAATCTTTTAATCTTGCAGTCTTCTTCCAAATTTTACAAACAAAGGTGAATATGTTACATTTATTTGGATATGCATCATTATGTTTTTACTTGCACAGAATCTCAGAAAAATAGGTCAGTTATGTGTCTCATTTGCAGATTCCAAATCAGGCAAGCCAGTTATGAAAGTAACATTAGCCAGATGGCTGACTGATTGCATTTCCTTTGTCTATAATCCGGCTTTTCCTTACCAAAATTAGATCTGGTCTCAAGGGAAAGAGCAGCCTTTGGCTCAACTGCATTCAAGAATATCCTTCTTCAAGAATCCTCCTGGGATTTCAGGTAGTTGGAGACTCTGTCCCAGTTGTTGAGGAATGAATGAAAATTGACAAAATTGGATAAAGAAGTTATGTACTCACCATAACGTTCCATCTGTGTTGTTCATTTTCATTCTTCAACTCCCCTCCCACCAACCCCCTACCTTTAAACTAATGACTTCTGGAACAGCAAGACTTTATAAGGGAACCAGTTTCTTATGCTGAGCTCCAGGTATGCTTTCCTGTTACCAGAGTACTAATATTTTCTTTGATACTGTAAGCCACTGTAAACCAGCAAACAAGATCTGAGGATGTTAGGGATAGAGCATTGTGGGTAAGGGAGGAGGTTGAGAATTTCCACTGGCCATGTGCTGAAAATAATGGCCGAGTCAGATCTGAGGGTTGGATCTGAACCGAATTGTTGAGGAAGAATGAAAATGGACAACACAGATGGAACATTATGGCGAGTACGCAAGTTCTTTTTAAGCTGTTATTAAATGTCATTTGTAGCAGTTTTATTTGTGGTTAGTGTGTCTGAGCTAATTTTTAAAACTGTATGGTACATTGGTTGAGTTGGTGTTTGACTTTGTGTACTGGAAATTTTTAACTTCTGTCTGTTGGAAAAGAAGTCTGAATATATTTAAATCTGCTTTTTATAATAACAGGCTACAGTTTGACAGAGTTTAGTTGTGTGGAGACATGTAACTATAAGCTTTAAGTGCTTATGTCATAGATTATCCAGTATTGTCATTTTTATTCTGGCTCGCCGTGTTCTGTCTCCTACTGGAGCATTCAATAACTGTAGACACAACCTACCCCAATCAGTCCACGACAGCAGCGTTGGATACTCAAAAGTCTCTTGTCCAAAGTAAGAGATTCTGATAGGTCACTCATCCCTCGAGACCATACTTTTCCTGCATGACTTTGTCAAGAAAAGTTCGAGTCACGCTTTAATCGATCTTCTCTTACAAAGCTATGGTGTGCTCAATAGATCTGAAGCATATACATCAAAATGGCCAGGGCTCCAGAGATCATTTGCTTCGGCTGGGAGCCAGTCACTTTCAAATTTTAGCCCTGCCCTTTGGTCTGACCTCAGCCCCCAGGGTCTTCACCAAATGCATGGCAGTGGTAGCGTCTCATTGAGGCTAGGATTCCAGGTGTTTCCGTATCTGGACGACTGGCTCCTTCTGCCACCACCAGTCAACTACTGCAGGCCAGAGACTATGTTCTTCAACTGTGTGTTCACCTAGGGATTCCGTAAATTTGAAAATCCTTACTTCAGCCATCACAAAATATCTTGTTCATAGGAGCAGATTAAACACGTCAATTAATTCTAGGCTTCCCCAGAAAGGATATTATCACTGCAGACTCACATTCTTCTACTCTTGTCAAGGAAATCTCCTGCAAAACTAGTACTGAAGGTGTTGGGCCTCATGTCAGCCTCCTTATTCAATTCCCTGGGAAGGCTGCACATGAGAGTTCT
Source organism: Protopterus annectens (assembly GCF_019279795.1). Taxonomy (NCBI): domain Eukaryota; kingdom Metazoa; phylum Chordata; order Ceratodontiformes; family Protopteridae; genus Protopterus; species Protopterus annectens. The sequence goes on from NC_056726.1 coordinate 1,354,391,125, forward strand.
AAATGGCTACTGTTTGCACAATGGTCATTCAACAACTACCTCTAACACACGAGATTCTCATAACAAGACTTGCAAAACAGATCTAAACTGGTGGCTCCAGACTGCAACCTTTCCCAGGGAGGCCATTTGTGCTACCCAGCCAGTACGGTGACCACGGACGCTTCCCTGATAGGGTGGGGGCATCTTTCAGGGACAGACAGTCCAAGGCGAATGGACCAATTTGGAGTACAATCTGCACATCAATGTTCTAGAGTTGAGGGCAGTGTTTAGCGTTGCAACACTTTGCTCCCCTTCTTCCTCTAGGGACTATTGCAGTTCAGACGGACAACATGTCTGTAGTCTGGTACATAAACAAACAAGGGGAACCAAGTCCTATCAACTATGCAGAGAGGCCATGAGAATTTGGCAGTGGGCGGAGTCCACGGGTCGCTTTCTAATAGCACATCCCGGGTCATCCAACGTCATAGCCGACAGGCTGAGCAGAGCAATTCTGTTACCCCGAGTGGTCTCTAAAACAGTCAGTGGCGAAAAGGATTTTTCGCGCTGGGGCCAGCCTTCCTGCGATCTGTTTGCGTCTCCAATGAATGCCAAATGCAGGAGCTACTTTGCCCTATTACCCTCCAGGGAAGTCCCAGGGACGCACTGGTTACGATTGCCGGGACTCCTATGCATTTCCCCATTTCCTCTGATATGCAAAGTTTCTTCAGAAAGCCAAACCTTCACAGGACGATAATCCTCATTGCCCCATTCTGGCCTCGTCAAATTTGGTTTCCCTTCCTGAAAATTCACTGCATTCGGGGACCCTGGATTCTGGACCCAGAGCCAGATCTATTGACTCACTCGTCAGGGGTTCCCCATCCCGTCCTGTCACTCCATCTAGCAGCTTGGCTGCTCCAATTCACTTAGCCAGGTCTGATCTCTTGTCACAGCAGTTCAGGAATATAGTGGCTTCTCATAAAGCTTCCACTACTAAAACATATACTAGTAAATGGAAGCGGTTTGTATTCTGGGCTAATACACACAGTTGGACCTTTATAGCTCCTTTAAATAAGATATTAGAGTTCTTAACAGACTTATTTCATCAGGGTGCTTCTCCTGCTACTTAAATTTTACAAACAAAGGTGAATATGTTACATTTATTTGGATATGCATAGGCAATTATGTTTTTACTTGCACAGAATCTCAGAAAAATAGGTCAGTTATGTGTCTCATTTGCAGATTCCAAATCAGGCAAGCCAGTTATGAAAGTAACATTAGCCAGATGGCTGACTGATTGCATTTCCTTTGTCTATAATCCGCTTTTCCTTACCAAAATTAGATCTGGTCTCAAGGGAAAGAGCAGCCTTTGGCTCAACTGCATTCAAGAATATCCTTCTTCAAGAATCCTCCTGGGATTTCAGGTAGTTGGAGACTCTGTCCCAGTTGTTGAGGAATGAATGAAAATTGACAAAATTGGATAAAGAAGTTATGTACTCACCATAACGTTCCATCTGTGTTGTTCATTTTCATTCTTCAACTCCCTCCCACCAACCCCTACCTTTAAACTAATGACTTCTGGAACAGCAAGACTTTATAAGGGAACCAGTTTCTTATGCTGAGCTCCAGGTATGCTTTCCTGTTACCAGAGTACTAATATTTTCTTTGATACTGTAAGCCACTGTAAACCAGCAAACAAGATCTGAGGATGTTAGGGATAGAGCATTGTGGGTAAGGGAGGAGGTTGAGAATTTCCACTGGCCATGTGCTGAAAATAATGGCAGAGTCAGATCTGAGGGTTGGATCTGAACCGAATTGTTGAGGAAGAATGAAAATGGACAACACAGATGGAACATTATGGCGAGTACGCAAGTTCTTTTTTAAGCTGTTATTAAATGTCATTTTGTAGCAGTTTTATTTGTGGTTAGTGTGTCTGGAGCTAATTTTTTAAAACTGTATGGTACATTGGTTGAGTTGGTGTTTGGACTTTGTGTACTGGAAATTTTTTAACTTCTGTCTGTTGGAAAAGAAGTCTGAATATATTTAAATCTGCTTTTTATAATAACAGGCTACAGTTTGACAGAGTTTAGTTGTGTGGAGACATGCTTATTACTATAAGCTTTAAGTGCTTATTGTCATAGATTATCCAGTATTGTCAGTTTTTTATTCTGGCTGGTGTTCTGTCTCCTAACTTGATGCATCCTAACTTAGACCCACCCTACCCCCAATCAAATCCGGCTGCACCTAGAAAGAAAACGCAAAGTAAAAATATGCCTCTTCCAATGGTTAGTGATTCTGTTAGGGTCACTGCTCACCCAGCAGACCACTTATCTTTTGCTCTGTCTCCCTGTAGTTTGTCTTTGGCAGCCATTATGGAACAGGTTTTAGACACAAACTCTATGGCTGTTACAGTACCTGAAGCAGGTATGGGAGAACCAAACTCTTTAGGTACAAGGTAAGAGATTCATTGCCAAATATAGTACTCTGTCCCCAGATATTTTACCTAGTAGTGAAGTATGCAAGAAAAAGAAACAGGCTTCATAATTCAGCTGATAATCAGATTATAGCTGTTTATAAGGCTGATGTGGTTTTCTGGACTAAAAGTGATCTGCAAACAGTTAATTGTGGTTGTTGTGCTCACAAACATGGCTCTAGTGCTGGTTTGGCCAGAGACCTTTCAGTAGTTGAGAATGGTAAAGAATCTGATGAGAGCAATGGTGATTTTTCTAGCTGACATTGAGTCCAGTCGCTGTGATTCTTTGGAAGGTGAACCTGAGCTCAAGTCCAAACAAGTGTTCACTTTTCCTCAGATGACTATTTAGTGTTTTTTTTTTTTTTTTTGAGAGCAGTCAGTAACTAGCCCAGAGCAAGGTAGGGCATATGACCTTATAGAGGAAGAGTTGCTCAATTTTATGGCTATCCCCCCCCCCCCCATCAGCCTTGGAATACATTTATAAAGCTGCCTGTAGGACACCAGTATGTACTCAGCATACCCTAAAAAGGTTCAGAGATAATATAGGATCTGATGTTGTTAATCTTCGTTCATTACTTACTGATGGGTTATCGGTTCCGTCCTCGTCCTCTGCTCCCTGTTACCTCAGATCTCATTTGCTGCATTGCTGTACAGCCATGTCAAGCCACTCTCTCAGCTGTCTAATTTTTTGAAAGTTTTATACATTGTTCTTACTTTAAAGATTTTCAAATAGTTTCCTACCCTGTTGTATACTTTAGACTCTCTCCCTTTAGTCTTTTTCCCTTTATTATCCTTTTCTTACCTCTGAGGTAATTCTTCATTACTATCGTTGGCAATCCTTCCTTTTCTCTTCTTACCCTATTGGGTAGCCTTTCCTCTTCTTTTTGGTAGTTCTTTTTCTCCACATCATTATGTCGGATAAGAAAAGTAACTTTGGTTTTAAGCAATGAAAGGATTGCGGCCATAAGTTACTGCTTTCCGATGGCCATGACTTGTGTCTACTGTCTGAATGTCTCCCACCTTACTGTGGATCCCCCGTGTGGGATTTGTAAAAAATTTTCAACCAGAACTCTTAACGAGAGGAAGAATAAATTAATATTGAAAGGTCTTCTCAAATCTCCTTTCTCTGAGGGTATTCCTGGGTCGGAGGGCTCACCCCCTCCTGTTAAACCTTGTAAGATGCGTTCTTCCTCATCGAGGTCGCTCCCTTCTTCTTCCTCTGGATAGGAAGTTGACTCCTAAGAAGGTGAAATTGATTACTACTTCGGTGCTGCCACCTGTGACTCTGCCGGCTCCAGGCTCGGCACCAACCCAAGTGATTCTGACTCCATCCATGTCTTCCTTATTGACACCGGCACCAGAGTTCCTGGTGCGGACAACTACGGCTCTGACAGTTCAGTCGCAGCCCTTACCGGCACTGTCCCTGCAGGTACAGTCCCCTTCGGCTCCAAGTATGACTTTTCTGTCCTCCACAGTGCAGACATTTTCGGCACCGACATGTTCTTCAGTGCAGTCCTTCTCTGCACCGTCCTTATTACTGGTGCAGACACTTTCCTCGATGGCACCGTACCCATCGGGGCAGACACCTTCAACTTCTATGGTACTGACATCGTCAATGCAGACTACTTCCACACCATTTTCTTCGGTGCAGAGTTCCTCTGTTCTGGGCTCTGCACCTTTCGAATTAGCAAGGACAAAGTATTCTCCTTCCTTGGATCCATTCACTGGTAGTTAATACAGTCCTTTTCTAGAAAGGCCAGAATCACCATCGGCTCTCTCTATGAGGTCAACCAGAAGCCTCTTTAAGCAAGATGTGTTGCGTCTTGTTGACCAGTTGCTTGTGGCCAGATGTCTCTCTCACCCATCGAAGTCCACGTTCCTTCCTTCAGGTGAATGTATATCTCCTCAAACTCAAATGTACACTCCTCCTTCTTCGACTTCTACCCAAGTTTCAAAGCCTATTACTCTGACAGCAGCTTTCCTTCCTCCAACTCCAGTAGTGGATCTCACTTTGGAACTGGAGTCGTCCTTGTGGCCCTTGGTGCACTGGGCATCGGGCTCTTCTCAGGCCAGTGGCTGTGCTGTGGGGGAGAGCATTCCTGGTTCCACAGCGATTTATTTTTCTATGGCACCCTCCAGGAATCCTCCCTCTCTCACGGTTCACAGTCCTCTTGAGACTCCTGGTCTGGGGGTTGGCTCGTCAGGGTGGGGTGTGACCCCAGTTCCGAGGTTGTCATGCTCGGTTCCGGGCTCCCATCCCTCCTTGGGCAGGCTGGCCTTCCAGGCCATGGAGAGGGCGCTTGCCTCCACTGGCAAACCCCACATGTCACAGTCCCCCCCCCCATGCCGCAAATGTCACAAGCCACAACCACCAGACACCGGGCACAAGAGCCTCAGGTTTCTCCTCCTCAGGAGACCCCCCCTTTTTGCAGTCTTCCCCAGAACCTCCCACTGAGGAAGTACCCCGCAAAGCATCATGCAAGAGGAAGCACATGGACTCCACTGACGAGTCAACTGAAGATACAGATTTTGATGATGGGGAAGGGTCCCCATGGGTCACCCTCTGATGAGGTGTCCTTTGGTGAGATCCTTACACAGAGGGGTGACTGGAAGTTCTCTAATCCTTCCTCTGAGGAAACCATATTCCTGCGGGCTTTTCGTGCCTGACCCCCTATCTCCTGGGTCACCTTACTGGCCAATGAGCTTGTCTAACTCATCGTCCAGTGCTAACGAAAGGCTCCCAACACCCTGGAAGCGACATCAAGGAGACTCGATAAAATATTATCTTCCCCAGCTGAGCACCCACATTGGTCATGAGGTCTTCCAGTAGATGCTATGGTGGTGGCGGCTGCAACTAAGAAGGATTTGGCAGAAGAGAGCCAAACTGTCCATCCACCCAACAAGGAGTCCCGGGCGATAGACAGACAAGGGAAGTGTGTATTTGCTTCATCGACCTTCGCCGTAAGGTCTTTGAACTATTTGGCACACTTTACCAGGGATCTTATCAACCAGCTCTCTGAAACCTTGGCAGGAGCTCTTTCTGACAAGGTCTGTGACAATGTGGTTTCTCAGATAGCCACCCTAGAGTCCATTTTCAATTAATTTCTCAAGCAATGGAAGGAGTGGCTAGAGCGGCAGGTGCGGGAATAGGCATCAGATGACATGCCTGGAAACGCCTTTGAGACTCCTTTAAGGCTTCCTTCATGAACACCCCCATCAAGGCCACTTCTTTGTTTGGCCCTAAAGTGAAAGATACGCTGGCAAGGTGCGAACAAGATGGCAAGACCCTATCTGTCATTGGTGTCAGACACTCCACTCCTCAATGATTCTACTCTAGAAATCAGAGGAGTGGGAAGATGTGGCAAAGAAAATCACAGGGCTTTTTCTGTGATGCATGTGCCAAGTTCTCCCCTAGAGGCAGAGGGGAAAACTCCAATGGAAGATGCCCCTTTTGGGGCAGAGGAGGTCCGTGAAACCGGGGTTCCAGAGATTTGTTCTCTGGCCAACCCTACCAACGCTCCTGAAGCGTTGCCCGACTGTTCACCTCTGGAAGCTTCGAGGGTCATTTTTTCTTGTACCCCACTGCTGGCGAAATATAACCACTGATTCTTGGGTACAACAGATAATATCCAGAGGCTATCGCATCCCCTTCCATCTTTGTCCAACCTCATCCAGAGTATTACCCGATGTTCCACCGAGTCAAAGGGAAGCAGCACACGAAATTCAACAGCTGCTACAAAAAAAGAGTCATCCAGAAGGTCCCCCCAGACCAGATAAGATCCAGTTTTTACTCAAGGTTCTTTTTAATGCCAAAAAAGACACTGGACTGGAGACCAATTCTGGATCTCAGCACATTGAACAAATTTGTAAAAACAGAGAAATTCTGAATGGTCATGGTTCAGTCTATCCTTCCTCTCTTGGAAGAAGACAATTGGATGTGCTCTGTAAATCTTCAATATGCATATTACCACATAAAAATGGACAAATGCTCAAGAAGATACCTCCTCTTCTGCATAGGAGCCAGTCACCACCAATTTTGAGCTCTGCCCTTCAGTTTCTCTACAGCCCTCAGCGTGTTCACCAAATGCATGGCAGTAGTTATCGCTCACTTGCAATTTCAAAGATTCCAGGCATTTCCATATTTAGGCGACTGGCTCCTCACCGGCCCCACCAAGCATCTACTGGAAGAAGCCCTGCACTACACTCTCCTCACAGCACAACGCCTGGAAATTTCTATAAACTGTGAGAAGTCCAACACGGCCCTAGCTCAGTCATTGGAATTCATTGCAGTACTGTTGGACACTGGAAATTGAACAGCATCTCTTCCGGACCACAGGCTTCAAAGAATAAGGGAACAGGCTCAACCGCTGCTGTGTCACCACAAATCTCCCGCTCCATCTATACTCCAACTCTTGGGGTCAATGGCAGCCTCGCTCACCATTGTTCTTCTAGTCAGATTCCACATGTGGCTACTTCACTGGTTACTTCTCACTCAGTGGTGCCCTCTACAACATTCTTTGTCTTTTCAGGTAAGTCTAACTCAGAGATGCAAGCAAGATTTACTCTGGTGGATGTCTTGAAAATCCCCAACAATGGTTTCGCCCCTTCAGCCCCCATCAACCGATAACCACGGTGACCACAGATGCCTCCCTGATGGGGTGGGGGGGGGCTATGTCAGGGAAACTCGGTCCAAGGCACCTGGTCAGAGACAGAGGCCCTTTTGCATATCAGTGTCCTGGAACTGAGGGCAGTGCTACTAGCATTGCAAGCATTTAATTCCATCCTTCCCTCAGGGACTACTGCGATCCAATCAGACAGCATGTCAGTGGTCTGGTACATCAGCAAACAAGGGGGCACCAGATCTTACCCGTTATGCTGAGAGGCCTTGAGAATATGGCAATGGGCGATAGCTTCCAACTGCTTTCTAATGGCAACACACGTTCCTGGGAGCTCCAACGTGATACTAGACAAATTGAGCAGGTGCATTCTGCAACCTCATGAGTGGTCCCTCAATCCTATGATAGTGGCAAGAATCTTCAACTGCTGGGGCCAGCCTTGCTGCAACCTATTTGCCTCCCCAACCAACTACAAGTGCAGCAACTATTTTGCCCTGATCCCCCCTCAGGGACATTCACCGAGAGACACTCTAGTCCGCTCTTGGCCCTTGGGTCTACTTTATGCTTATCCTCCTCTTCCCCTCATCTCCCAGTTTCTGAAGAAAGCATGACAGTTGAAGAGCAAAGTGATCCTCATTGCTCCATATTGGTCTCGACAAGTCTGGTTTCCCTTCCTCTGACCAAACCTGCTAGATCAACCGTGGATCCTCAATCCATCATCAGTGTTGATCTCCCAACCGCAGGGTCTGACTCATCCCAATCTAACAACCCTGAAACTGACAGCTTGGTTTCTCCACTTCCAGTGATTGCCAGGCAGGAAAACCTCTCATCCCCTGTGCATAATATTCTTATTGCTTCTCATAAATCGTCCACCAGACTACTCTATCTTAATAAATGGAAAAGGTTCTCTCTATGGGCAGCAAATAAACAATTAGACCCCTTGTCAGACCCAGTTTCGGTGGTTTTGGATTACTTATCACATCTTTTCCATTTGGGGGTGTCTGCCTCTACTATTTGTGTGCTTTTAACTGCCATCTCAAATTTCCACATTGATTTTCAGGATTCTTCACTTATGTCACATAGACTCTGTAAAATCTTCTTGAAGGGGGTTATTCACCTAAAACCTCCCTTTAGAGAACCGGTACAACCTTGGGATTTGGCATTGGTTCTGCAAGCTCCAACAGCCCCCCCCCCTTTTGAATCTGCTTCTACATGTGATGTGAAATATCTCTCTTGGAAAACTTTGTTTCTGATTGCTATCACATCAGCCAGACGCCTGTCAGAACTTCAAGCCTTATGCATTAAACCTCCATATCTTAACTTCCATAAGGATAGGGTATCACTGAGAACTAATTCTTCCTTTTTACCAAAAGTGGTGTCAGAGCGGTCTATCAACCAATTTCTTGATCTCCCAGTGTTGTTTCCTAACCACTTTAACAAGGGAGAGTATTGCTTGCACTCCTTGGATGTTCATAGACAATTAAATTTTTATCTGGACAAAACAAAATCTACCTGTAAATCAGACCAACTGTTTCTGGCCTTTTCTGGATCTAGACGAGGTCATCCTGTCTCAAAAGTTACATTGGCTTCATGGTTGAGAAATTGAAATTAACTTTATCTACAACAAAAGCAACATCACTTTGCCTCACAGAGTGAAAGCACATTCTACAATATCTCTGGCAACTTCAGCAGCTTTCCATACTAAGGCTTCCCTCAATGATATTTGCTCAGCTGCAACTTGGGCCAAACCTCATACCTTTATTCTTCATTACAAATTGGACTTTGCCTCCAGAGGTAGAGCTTCTTTTGGCTCCATGATGCTCAGGAATGTCCTTCCATGAGGGCCACCCAGGGATACAGGTAGCTGGGAACTCTGTCCCATCAGTAAGGAATGAATGAAGATTAACAACATCAGCTAAAGAAGTTATGTCTTACCATAATGTTCCATCTGTGTTGTTGATCTTCATTCATTCATTACTTCCCACCCTCCGTCCCCCATCTGAAGGTTCCTGGTTGATCTCATATACTCCTTTATTGTAGGTCTGTTATGACCAGAGATAGCCTCTACTTTTATCTATCAACTTGCAAACTCGATCTGAGGTAACAGGGAGCAGAGCATTCTGGGTAGGACATTGGATCAAGAGTTTTTGGCTGACACAAGCTTGATATTTGGCCGGCTCGGTTCCGTCCTACCCATCAGTAATGAATGAACAAAGATCAACAACACAGATGGAACGTTATGGTAAGACATAACTTCTGTGTCTCCTCAAATATGACAGGTCTCTCTGTCTCATTTGACTGCCAATCAGCTACAGTCTCCACAGCTGCCCTGGCTTCATCTAACACCCCTGATAAACAGGGGAAATGGTTAGATCTTCAGGGCAAATGGATATGTCTTTCTAGTCATACAGCCTTTAGAATGATAATTTGTCAAGGCAATATGTGTAAATGTATTTTACAGTTTGGATGATTTTGCTGCATCCTTACCTGCAGAGCAGAAGTCTTATATGAACAAAATTGTTTCTGATTTGACATAGGTTTTGAAATATGCGTTGAGAGTTGTGCTTGAAAGTGCAGATACAATCTCAAGACATACTGCTTCTTCTGTTGTACTAAGACAGTATGCTTGATTGTGCAATCAGAATTTCTCTGATGATTTAAAAGCCAAAATATTGAATGCACCTTTAAGTTATGAATTGGTGTGTTGGCCTTCTTTTACACATATTCTTAAACACTGGGTTGACAGAAAAAAAAATAATGCATGGGTATCGAGGATGTTTCATGTACCCAAGTATTCCTCAAACAAGGTGCCTTTCTTCAAGGGGAAGAACAAACAAAAATTCCAGCCAAACAAAAGTCAAGGATCAAAAAGGAAACGGCAGGAAGATGACTCTTAAAAACCAAACAAGAGGGGTTGATTTCTAAAAAAAAAAAAGAATCAACCCCCGGCAAAGGAATAAGTATGCCAAGTCACAGAGCACCTGTACCTCACTCCTGCACTTTCTTATCTTCCTTCTTCCCCCAGGCGCTCTCTCATCTCTGCAGCCTATCTGCAAGTAGTCTCAGACAAATGGGTTCTGAGAGTAATTCAGAGGCGATATACTTGCCTGTGGATAGAAAATCCTGCCCCCTTACAGGAGAATTCCCCCACACCCACCAGACCAGACAGAGACGTTTCCTCCAGTGCTCCGTCACATGGCACAAGCAGGGTCATAGAACCCGTGTCTGTGATGCACAAAGCAAAGGATTTTACTCCAGAATTATTTTGGTACCAAAAAAACGGAGCACTGCTGGAGACCCCATACTTGATTTGTCCTTTCTAAACACCTTTGTAAAAAGTTCTGAAATTCAAAATGTTCACCTTACGGTCTGTCCTAGCGCTGCTTCCAGATCACTATTTCATAGTGAATCTAGACCTCGAGGATGCTTAATATCATATTCCTATTGCTCCCATTTTAAGGAAATTTTTGAGATTTGCTGTATCTGGATTACATTATCAGTTTTCTGCTTTACTCTTTGGACTATTTGCTGAACCACAAATGTTTACAGTGTGTTTGGCTCCAATGGTTGGCTATTACAGGGCCTTAGCCATCCACATTTTTTCTTATTTAGATGACCTGCTGATTTGTGCAGATTCTATATCAAAATACTTGGAGCTCTTAAACAAGTTCACATCCCTCCTTTCTCACCTGGGCTCAAATTGAACCTTCAAAAGTCCTTCCTCACACTGTCTCAATGAATTATTTTTCTTTGGTGTTTGATAAACACAGTAAAAATGATGGCCTTCCTACTGGAGGACAAAGTCCTGACTTATCGGGACATTTTCTTGGATTTCTCTGTTCTAGACATGGCTTCTGCAAGAGAGTTCCTCAAAATTCTAGGCCTCATGGCATCAATGACTCTCATTATACCACTAGCCAGACTACACTTGTAAACAATTCTTTGGTACTTGGAAGAATTGTTGGACCTGGTACCTTCATCTATTGGATTGCCAGTTACCTGTACTGGAATTTGTGAAACAGGAACTGTAGTCATGGAGGGAACAACTGTCTCTGAATCCAGAGCTCCCTTTCTGTCTTCAGACCCCATCCAAAATATCTATCTGGACTCTTCAGACTTTTGTTCCATGAGGATGTACTGCAGGTATTTAAGGAGACAAGAAATCCTGTAACTAGAAAAATCATAGGTTTACAAGAGGAAGAGGTTTTGTAGGTGGTGCCTAACCAGTAAGAGAGGACCAAAACAGGTTTCTACTCCTTTGGTTTTGAAGTATTTGTGAGAGCTACTTGGAGATGGTTTGTCATATGCTTCTATCAAAGTGTATCAGGCAGCAATCTCATTTTGTCTGCCTATGGATCCCTCCTTTCATGTCTTTTTGTGGTCAGTTTATGAAGGGAATGTTGTACATGAGACCTCATCGAAAGCAAATTCCTCCTCCAGTTCTCAGCTTTGTTGTTGACAAACTGACCTTATTTCCTTCTGGATCTGCTTCTCAAGCTGATTTATGGTTCATTACTTGGAAGACTGTTTTATTAATTGCTCTGACATGTGCAAGGTGTGTGTCTGAGCTGCAAGATCTAATGGTGAGCCAATCCTATCTAATTTTTCACAAATCATTTTTGTACCTTGGATCCACACTGGAAGCTCATGTACAGAACAAAGCCTTTTAGGAATGCTAAACAGATGTTTGTCTTCTATATGGCAGCTAAGAAAGGTCAACCTGTCTCTAAGCAAACTATTGCATTATGGTTGTCCTATGCTAATGTTTTCTTTTACCCCCACCATGGAAACCTCCTCCAGGCAAGGTTAAGGCTCACCCGACAAGGGCCTTATCCTCTTCTATGCTATATTGGAAAGGGGTGGACTTTAGAAGCAGCAGCTTGGTTCTCTGTTCATACTTTCACAAAGCAATACAACCTGAATTTCACTTCAAGGTCTAGAACTGGCTTTGCTGGGACTGTTCCCTAGGGACTCCTGGATCCTTATTCTTCCACTTGTTAGGTAGAGTAAGCTTTGGGAGTCTCTTCAAAATGCCACTGAGGCAGTGGGAATGATGAACATAGTACAGTTGCATAAGTCCTACTTGCTTGAAACAGATGATGGTCACATTTCTCAATGCCTGACTGGCAGCACCCATCCACTATCCCCCAGATTGTTCATAGTTGAAGTGGATTTTAACCTCTTAGATTCTGTTGTTCGATTTCATTTTTATATGGTATTGTAACTGGATGCAAGTTTACCCTTGCTAGATGATTCTGGCTTCGGGTACTTTCCTCTCCTCGTTTGTGGAAGTGAAAAAGCCTGAACACTCATTTCTTGTGACAGCTGAAGGCTTCCCTCTCAGGATATGCTCAGCCAATCAGCAGTCACAGGAAGAGAGAGGGAGGGCAGTCTGAGCTTTTGAAAGCTGGCCAGTACTGGGTTACCTTGGCAGATAACCCAACATGGCAGTGAGGAATTTGAAAATCTACTGTTACAGGTAAGTAGGACTTATGCAGCTGCACTTTATCCATAATATTCGTTAGAAGAGAAATACAGTTAGATTTATCTGTCCCTGGAATGTTCAGTGGCAAAAACTGACTGAACAATCTATGGACTTGAAGTTCTGTTGTCTTGCATGTTACCTGTACTACTGTGCAGGTGTAAGCCAGTAATGACTTGTGGAAATTTCTTCTAACTGCAAAATGCCATGTGATGACTGCTGTGAACAGCAAAGAACTGTATCTATTAGGAAAGTGCAGGTGGAAATCACGTGTGTAGGCGAGGTCTAGCAGGTCATCGGGCTGAGTTTTTTGTCTACATTTGACAGGACTCAGGGGCCAAATCCTCCAGTTTGGTGTGAAAATGCATTATGAGATGATAAATAAAACTGATAATATCAGGGTATTTTCCTCCTGATATCTCGAGCTGTTACCTTTTTACTTCAGTATTTTTGTATCTCAGCCTGAAAAGACTTGATAGGTTCATGCAGAGTCCCTAAATAGTTTGCATCTCCACAGATGTGTAATGCATAAAATTCATTCTCTTTTTCATTTTAAAAGGCCTAATTAATGTGCTTTCTCTTAACTTTTTTAACAGCATTATTGCCCTCAGATGTTTCTGGAAAGTCTACCATCAGTTTTACCACACAGCAACTCTGCTGGAAGTATCATTACATCTTCAAGCCATTTTGAGAACAATACTCACAGCAATACTTCAAGCAGAAGTCAATCAGGATTCTTAAGTGGAGGCACCACCACCATACCGGATATCATCTCTTTGGACTAGAAACCTTATTCATTAAAAAAAAAAAGATTACACAGACTTTGCTTAACAGTTTTCATTACTGTTTCACTCAAAATAGTATTTTAAGTCACGTTGGTACTTCTTAAGAAGTACAGATTAGTTCAGATTTTTTTGGTTGATTAGCCAGTTGAATACTGAAGAAGAGATGGTAAATCTCCAGCAGGCTTAAAACAAAGTTTAGAACTGGTGTTTTTTTCCATGTTACGTACTCAAAGAGTACATTAATGAATACTTGTACAACAGTTTAGTTCAGTGTATTCCTGGACAGCTGTTTTCTTTGATTTATATATTATTTATGTTGTTTTAGTTAATACTACAATTTACAGTTGTAATAAAACACCAAGTAGAGAATACTTTTAACATAAAATTAAGAAATGTGCTCATCTGTTAAAGACAGTGTATCTAATTTAAACATCAGTTTAATGCACTTTTCTGAACACAGTTGTGGGTGAAATACCCAAAAGACTCTGAATGTATTGGTTAATGATACTGCTTTATTTATGATGTGACTATCTTTATACAAAAAGTGACAATATAAGTTAAATATATGTGTCTTACATTTTTAAGCATCATTTGAAAGTTAACACGTGCACAACTGAATGAAATGCGTTTGTAAGTTAATTTATTCATATTTAGAAGAATAAAATCCAAAGGATTGAAACAGTCATATTTTCTTGCAGTAGCACAATTTAATTTTAATATGTCTCAAAACTTGAGAATATATTTAACATGGCTTCTAACAGAGCATTTCAATTCCCTAAATGAAGTGCTAAATGGGACAGGCTGCATATGTTTTAACACTTTAAGCACTGCAGCATCTAAAATGTGTAGCTTTTAGAAAAGCAGAGTATAGATTTTATCGACAGTTTACCAAGTAATTTATTAATTTTGCTGCAGTAAGATATTGATCAGGAAAAGTGCAATCGGATACAGTGTAGCTATAACTGTTTTAGTTCAGCATTTACTATACTATTTTAATATATAGAAGAAAAAGATATTGAAGTGACAGCTTTATAAATTTCTGAAAGATTAACAAAATATAAGATGCTGCTTTAACATGGGCTTCAAAACAAGACAATTGTGGGGGATGAATATACACTGTAAATCAAAAATAAAACAGGAGCTGTGGGACACAGTTGATGGCAGATAGCTGTGGTGGTAACCAAGACAATTAAAAAAAAAATTGGAACTGACAGTTTGACCTGTTTTAATTTTTTTTCTGGATGCCTGTTCCCACCAACCCTATTGACCATCAATGCTCTCCCCATTTAACTAGAGCCCATTCACTCCATAATGGTAGGGTTTATTCCCAGATCCATTACAGCGAGACCTTTCTTAGAGGGAGTGTCATTCAGGGAGCCATGTGGGCATTCTACCTACAAAGACATTTGTTTCTATATCAGCCTAAATCCATGTACAACCCACATCACTTTGGGCCACAGTGCCTTCATTTTATGCAAGTGCATGCTCCTGTGTACTTGCTCAGTAAAAGCTGCCACCCATCAACAACCTGATACAATGCACGCACACACACCTCCAAATCAATTGCCCATCCCCTTTTTCCAAAGAATTTTTCATCCAGCTGTGCCCCAATATCTGTACTATCTCTGTCAAGTACATGAAATGCTAATTAAACTTGGATGACATGAGCCCCAGTCAGGGTTGCAACTCTGTATGCCACCAATGCTGGCTTTTTTTAATCACCATCGGTCTACAAATTAAAATAATATGAAGTATAACATGTTATTCTCCTGTTCAAATGTCCTTAGGCTGTTACTAGGCTAAGCCACACACCCCAAACCTTTTGGGCTCAGAGTATCATGGGTGTCTATACGGGGGGAAGCATGTTAGAAGTGAGGTAACTAAGGATTAATAAGGGTGGGGTTGTTAGGATAATATTAACTTTCTCCCATATTGGTGAGTACCAGGAATATGTTTGATCATCTTTTTTGCAGCTTGCACTATCTGTTCCAAGGTGTTAGTGTTAATAAAATCCAGAAAGTATTGTGCCTGTGAGTTTGAGACAGAGTAAGTTTCTCAGTCTGTAAAAGAGGTAGTTAAAGTCACCCATGAATAGATGGAGATATGTCTTTTGCTAACAGATCATGACACCTCCATGTGTGGCCCCAGTCTGTGCAGCTGTTGGTCTAAATGTGTGAAAGGCACTGTACCCTTGCACTTATGACTTCCTGAGTACTTTCTATGGCTTTAAACCAGATGTTAGTTATGGCACGGATGTCTATATACTCCAGAGTGAGGAGGGTATGGAGTTTTTTGCTTAGGCTCCGAGCATTAAGCAGTAACAAATGAACTGGTGAACGTAGACACAAAACAAAAACCAATGGAATGGTGTAGTTCCAAAACAGCCACGGCAGTCAAGGTATAAAAATTCTGAATGTAAGTTTATTTCAACAAACACAAACGTTTTCGTTACTGTTATGAACAGTAACTTAATCAGAGAAACCAACAGGAAAATTGAGTAGCGCCAAATTTAAACTGTAGTTAGCGTAATCGCGTTACCAGAACGCCTCATGAATATTAACAAGTATGTATGAACATTATGTTGCCTATCAATGACACATGTTAAAGATGGAAAAAAAATAAAAATCAGTTAACAAGAGTTAAATACGCGAGAGTATTTCTGGTACTAGTTAGTAAACATAAATTGTCCTACTAACTACTAAACTACAGCTAAACAAAAAGTAATATTAAAAATACTAGAAATACTAAATCCTTAAGCAAGTATTAAACCTAACAATGTGATGTTAACATCAAAATAAAAATCTTATTATAATACTAACTAATACTGTTAATAAAATTGCAAAGTAAAATAAAATGTATAATATATATATATATAAAAGTCAACATCAGAAATTCAAAACAGTTCAGATAGTTCTATCTCAGATAATTCTAGTTCAAGAACTTTACCTATAACAATTAAAGATAAATTATTAATATAAAAGTGTGGAAAAACTGTATAAGTATATATGTTCAAGTCCCTATAGGTATAAATATGAGGATGTAAGATACCTATAAATATCCAGTTTATAAAATATGTATACACGTCCAAAAGAACTAACAAATGCCATCAGAAATTGAAAATTCTTGTAAAACGTATGAATGGCCAATTGACGAAATGACTTCCAACGTAACAGTAAAAAGGGAAACAAAAACTAATTATACTACTCGTAAATTATCAAATGGGTTATCTCAAGAAACTCTTCAATTTTAAAAGGCAAGATATGTTGCAGTTTTCGTTGAGGCCAGGGAAAGTTAAAGCGTCTAAAGTGAGTTGCCACTCTAGTTCTCTATCCTCTAACAACAATGAAGAGGGACCACCCCTAATATCAGGGGGAATATGGTCAATGGCTTGAAAATGGAAACTGTGACCTGGATTAGCATCTATATGTTTCGCTAAAGCGTTGTCATTCTTCTTCTTCCTTATGGCATAAATATGCTCATATAGCCTCTCGCGTAGCTTCCGGTCAGTTTTACCCACATAACATACTGAGCAGCAGTCACAGGTAGCTTAATAAACAATAAACTTAGAGTCACAATTAAGTTTATGGTTAATAAAAAAATTCCTATTATTCACTACAAAGGAATTTGCAGGTTTTATATATCTGCACCACTTACATGTACCACAAGTAAATGTACTCTTAATTCTAGTAGAAGCAGAATAATTATTCTTTTCCAGTATCATTTTGAGATTAGTCCCTTTCTTATAAACAATAATAGGAAAGGGACCAAATTTATCTACTAACTGTTGATTGCCTTTGATAAGGTGCCAATTTTTGAACAGGATAAATCCAATTTGTTCAAAATCTTTGTTAAAAGTGGTGACAAAACTAATATTATATCGTCTAACTGGCTCGATGTAATCTGCACTCTGTTGATCAAGAGTAGTCAAGTCTTTATTATTTACAACAGAGTAGCGTACATCAAGGGGTAAAAGTAATGTCTGACTATGAGATAAAAGGGGAGAATACATCCCACTTTTACATTTAAATTCTACTTCATGGAACAGTTCGTCGATAAGTGTTGAAGGATAGCTTCGGTTAATAAACATTTCTCGTAATAAGTGGCATTCGACGTAAAAAGCCTCAAGTGAGCACATTCTTGCAGCTCTTATAAATTGGCCCTTGACTATGGACCGCTTCTGTTTATTACGGGTGTGTGCTAGTGAAATGTAAAAAGGAGTTACAATAAGTGGGTTTCCTAAAGATGGTAGAAAGGAACAAATTACTATTTAAATCCTTACTCGGTTTTACATCCAAGTAATCTATACATGTAGTATCAAAATGGTAAATAAATTTTAAAAAATGTGTGGAAGAGTTGAAATGCTCCATCAAAGAAAAAGCTTCTTCCTCTTTACCATTGAACAAGATGAAAATGTCATTCAGAAATCTCGTACAGTAAACAATATGAGACATAATTTCTGGGTTGTTAAAAATAAAAACTTTCTCCCAATATGCTACAAATAAATTTGCTACACTAGCACCACACGGTGAGCCCATTGCAATACCTTGTTTCTGTAAAAAATACTCTTTATTAAAAATAAAAAAAATTAGAAGATAAGATGATGTCAATCAATTCAGTTACAAGGTCTATTTCTATTTTCGTAGCTTTTAGGTCTGTCAACATTAACGCTATCCACTCAACAGCTTCAACATGTGGGATTGAAGTATATAGATCAACGACATCTACCGTTAAAAAAGTTAAATTTGTCATCAAAGTTAAAGCTGTTGATGTTCTTAAGGAAAGGCCATGAATCTTTACAGACCTGAGGTATTAGTTTGAGATATTTTTGAAGAATATTATCAACTAATTTTGCACATGGGTATATCAGAGAAGCACGTCCATCAATCAAGGGTCTCATGGGAGGATGATCCTAATTTTTATGTATCTTCGGAATGTCAAACATTACAGGAGTCTTAGGGAATGGAATGTCAATAAAAGTGTAAGTGTTGTAATCTATTTTAGCGCCTATGAAAAAGTCCCTAAAGTATCCTCTAATCCTAGTTTGAGTCGCATTCATTTCATTAAGAGAGGACTTAGCATAAGCTGGACTATCAAGGACCAAAGCCATTTTTTTATTATAGTCCGTAATGTAAAAAATCACTATTCCACCTCCTTTGTCTGGTATAATGACTCGCACTAATGAAGAACTCAATGTATGTAATGCTGTTAGTTGGTCCTTCATAGTATTAGACATAAAGTGCTTCTTTTGATGTGAACGTGTCTGAACAATATGTCTAATATCAAGCTCACAAATGTTCCCAAAAAGAAGTAGTGATGGATGCAAGGGAAGATTAAAAGTACTCGAAGATTTCAATGTGTCAGTCCTAGGAGGAGTATCATTACTAAAAAGTAATTGTAAATTTAATTTCCTTACAAAACATTTCAAGTCAATCAAAGTTTGAGCTAAATTAAAGTTTTTACTAGGGACAAAAGTGTTCCCATAAGCTAATAGTTAAATCAAACTTGGTTCTATATGTATTGTAGAAAAGTTATAAATGTTAAAGTCTCCCCTTGAGTTAGTTAAAAGTTTCATTTTGGGACTTTGTATAGCATCACTTTCAACTATTTCTTCCGACGATTGTTCCGGTTCTTGTTCTTCTGGTTCCGTGTGTTCCGGGCACCCGAAAAATTCTTGTTGTCTGTAGCCCTTTGAAAAGTTGAGCTGGACTCCACAAAATTCCCCTGTTGATGGTTATTAGAGTTGTTATTAGATTGGAGGCTGTCACTACGTCTCAACCCTTCCATCGGAGCCTCAAGAAGAGGCTCTTCACTAATGTGATGGTCCGGTACATTAGTGGTAGTGGGGTAAGATGTTTGCCCTACTGGATTACCATTAGTAAAAGTGTTCACTAATGCTCTTGATTCAATAGGCCTTAATTGCAGTTTGGGATAAGCAGTACCAGCCCTATAAGGCAGTTCTATCTCGATCCAATTTCTTTACTTTATTTGATTTTAACTTTTCAGTCAGTGAGTCAATACTAGAAAAGATGCCACCGTAGTCGTATTTATACCTGAATAATTCCAAATCACTTTTAATAGAATTGTCTAAATCGTTAACTTCAGCTGTGATGGAATCAATGTGAAGGCAATAATGCTTTACCATCAATTCCAATAATTGTACCCCTTGTTGATCAAACAAAACAGTCAAGTCTTTGTAAAACACAGGGTCAGGTAGTAAACCTGTAGGGAAAAAGGTACAACAAAGTCCCTTAGGTACCACCCTTTCATCCAAACATTGCTTGAAATAAGCAACTTCTAGTTGTAATTTTTTTCAATTTCAATAATTTAGTATCAAGTATTTTCAATTTCTCGGCTATAACATGTGTACTTACTAGTGTAGTGTCCATACTTGTAGCCGGTCGTTCCTGGTTCAGAGCGGGAACAAAACAGAACTTCTCAGTGTTTCTAATCCAGTCACTCATCAAAGGAACGCCAATAAGCCTCGAGTCAGGATTCCGAGTATCACCAGTAGCATCAAAGTTTAAAGATTGTGCATAAGTACGCTGTCCAGGTGGTATAGGCAAAGAATCAGAGGTAACATTACTGGCAGGTGAAGCGTCGGTAAATGGAAGTGTGCCAGTATTTTCCTGAACCAAATTAGGAATGTTACCTACCTTGTTCGAGTTAGTCGCAGCTGGGCCAACCTGCTGACCCAATAGAGTTGGTAACCCGTTATCACGACTTAGTGTTAGAAGATGGTCTGCTCAATGCGAAAGGGTTAGCGTAAGCTCTGTCAGTTTCCCTTTTGTCAATCGCATCAATACGAAATGACATGCTTTCAATGCGTTGGGAAAGTGAGTGTAACAAGGATGGAATATCCGTTAAATCACATTGTCTGTTGGAACCAAAAAGGTTCAGACTGCTCGGGCTAGAAGAACTACCAGAAGCCATGACAAACAAATGAACTGGTGAACGTAGACAAGAAACAAAAACCAATGGAATGGTGTAGTTCCAAAATAGCCACGGCAGTCAAGGTATAAAAATTCTGAACGTAAGTTTATTTCAACAAACACAAATGTTTTCGTTACTGTTATGAACAGTAACTTCATCAGAGAAACCAACAGGAAAATTGAGTAGCGCCAAATTTAAACTGTAGTTAGCGTAATCATGTTACCAGAACGCCTCATGAATATTAACAAGTATGTATGAACATTACGTTGCCTATCAATGACACGTTAAAGACAGCAAAAAAATAAAAATCAGTTAACAAGAGTTAAAAACACGAGAGTATTTCTGGTACTAGTTAGTAAACATAAATTGTCCTACTAACTACTAAACTACTGTTGATAATATTCTTCAAAAATATCTAAAACTAATACCTCAGGTCTGTAAAGATTCATGGCCTTTCCTTAAGAACATCAACAGCTTTAACTTTGATGACAAACTTAACTTTTTAACGGTAGATGTCGTTGATCTATATACTTCAATCCCACATGTTGAAGCTGTTGAGTGGATAGCGTTAATGTTGACAGACCTAAAAGCTACGAAAGTAGAAATAGACCTTGTAACTGAATTGATTGACATCATCTTATCTTCTAATTTTTTTATTTTTAATAAAGAGTATTATTTACAGAAACAAGGTATTGCAATGGGCTCACCGTGTGGCGCTACTGTTGCGAATTTATTTGTAGTATATTGGGAGAAAGTTTTTATTTTTAACAACCCAGAAATTATGTCTCGTATTGTTTACTATACGAGATCTCTGGATGACATTTGCATCTTGTTCAATGGTAAAGAGGAAGAAGCTGTTTCTTTGATTGAGCATTTCAACTCTTCCACACATTTTTTTAAATTTACTTACCATTTTGATACTACATGTATAGATTACTTGGATGTAAAACTGAGTAAGGATTTAAATAGTGATTTGTTCCTTTCTACCATCTTTAGGAAACCCACTTATTGTAACTCCTTTTTACATTTCACTAGCACACACCCTTATAAACAGAAGCGGTCCATAGTCAAGGGACAATTTATAAGAGCTGCAAGAATGTGCTCACTTGATGAGGCTTTTTACGTCCAATGCCACTTATTACGAGAAATGTTTATTAACCGAAGCTATCCTTCAACACTTATCGACGAACTGTTCCATGAAGTAGAATTTAAACGTAAAAGTGGGATGTATTCTCCCCTTTTATCTCATAGTGAGACATCACTTTTACCCCTTGATGTATGCTACTCTGTTGTAAATAATAAAGACTTGACTACGCTTGATCAACAGAGTGCAGATTACATCGAGCCAGTTAGACGATATAATATTAGTTTTGTCACCACTTTTAACAAAGATTTTGAACAAATTAGATTTATCCTGTTCAAAAATTGGCACCTTATCAAAGGCAAACAACAGTTAGTAGATAAATTTGGTCCCTTTCCTATTATTGTTTATAAGAAAGGGACTAATCTCAAAATGATACTGGAAAAGAATAATTATTCTGTTTCTATTAGAATTAAGGGCACATTTACTTGTGGTGCATATATATAAAACCTGCAAATTCCTTTGTAGTGAAAAGGAATTTTTTTATTAACCATAAACTTAATTGTGACTCTAAGTTTATTGTTTATTTAGTTACCTGTGATTGCTGCTCAGTATATTATGTGGGTAAAACTGACCGGAAGCTACGCGAGAGGCTATATGAGCATATTTATGCCATAAGGAAGAAAAAGAATGACAACGCTTTAGCGAAACATATAAATGCTAATCCAGGTCACAGTTTCCAATTTCAAGCCATTGACCATATTCCCCCTGATATTAGGGGTGGTCCCTCTTCATTGTTGTTAGAGAACTAGAGTGGCAACTCATTTTAGACGCTTTTACTTTCCCTGGCTCAACGAAAACTGCAACATATCTTTCCTTTTAAAATTGAAGAGTTTCTTGAGATAACCCATTTGATAATTTACGAGTAGTATAATTAGTTTTTGTTTCCCTTTTTACTGTTACGTTGGAAGTCATTTTGTCAATTGGCCGTTCATATGTTTTACAAGAATTTTTGATTTCTGATGGCATTTGTTAGTTCTTTTGGACGTGTATACATATTTCATAAACTGGATATTTATAGGTATCTTACATCCTCATATTTATACCTATAGGGACTTGAACATATATACTTATACAGTTTTTCCACACTTTTATATTAATAATTTATCTTTAATTGTTATAGGTAAAGTTTTTGAACTAGAATTATCTGAGATAGAACTGTCTATCTGAAATGTTTTGAATTTCTGATGTTGACTTTTATATATATATATATATATATATATATATATATATATATATATATTATACATTTTATTTTATTTTACTTTGCAATTTTATTAACATTATTAGTTAGTATTATAATAAGATTTTTATTTTGATGTTAACATCACATTGTTAGGTTTAATACTTGCTTAAGGGTTTAGTATTTCTAGTATTTTTAATATTACTTTTTGTTTAGCTGTAGTTTAGTAGTTAGTAGGACAATTTATGTTTACTAACTAGTACCAGAAATACTCTCGTGTATTTTTTTGCCGTCTTTAACATGTGTCATTGATAGGCAACATAATGTTCATACATACTTGTTAATATTCATGAGGCATTCTGGTAACGTGATTACGCTAACTACAGTTTAAATTTGGCGCTACTCAATTTTCCTGTTGGCTTTTCTGATGAAGTTACTGTTCATAACAGTAACGAAAACGTTTGTGTTTGTTGAAATAAACTTACGTTCAGAATTTTTATACCTTGACTGCCGTGGCTATTTTGGAACTACACCATTCCATTGGTTTTTATTAAGCAGTAACACCTTAAGGCTGCTTTTAGACTTTTTCACTATTTTGGTAGTTTAGTCTTTGCCTAAAAATAGCAATGTCTGAAAGCCAAGGGGGGGCAGGTGTAGCCCCATCCTAGGCAAAGCAATGTGGTCTTTTGACCATGTCTTCCCATACTAGGAAATATTGGATCTACCTGGAGTGACACCAGAAACTAAGCCATTTATTAAAATCAATAATTTTATGTTCATAATGTGGCATCATCCTTGATGTACATAGAATGCTGCTCAATGCAAGGTTCATACATATCTGTGATACATATTCTGAGAGATCCATTATGTGTCTTTTCATGTAGTCCAGTGAGTAGTCTTAGGTTATTTATATCCACATGTACTACAGTACAATCATATTGGTACCTGGGGTACAGTAACTTGAGTGCATGTGTAATATTGTGGATTATAGCTCCAGATAGGCAATTAACCATCATCTTCTCCTTGTCTAACCTGGTGTGTGTTGCACAGTGGAATCCCCAATTATAAGAGTATTAGGTAAAGTGTATACTTGCCTTATGGCCATTGCTGTTGGGTATAGGCTTATGTGAGATTTTTGGTGTGTGCTTTAGTGACTACTGAGGAGCAGTGTTGCTTTTAGGTTACTGATGCTTGGGAAGGCTTCTTTTAAATGCCTCAGCATAAGAAAATATGTGTGTGTGTGTGTGTGTGAGGGATGTAGTGTGGGTATTCCTGACAAACTCATCTGTATGCAAGATTTTTGCCTCCAAGAAAGCTGTGTATTTACATTTCTTGCATACTGTGTTTTTTTCTTTTATGAATAACTGGTTGTCTTAGAGGATGAGACAATTGCTACATTCCCTTTGGATGCCCAAATCTACCAAGCTGGCCACAGAGACATTTGGAAATACCATATCTGTGTTGTCTGTTTCTTTAATATGGTGGGCAGTTTAAGATTAAGGACTGGGTTTTAACACGAGTCACCTAGGGTAGTTTCTGGGGTTAAGGGAAAGATGATATAGAGTGCTAGGATATGACAGTGCTGTTTAATACACAAATTAGTTTGCGGGGCTTACGGCAAGATGTTAAAGATAGGCTAGGGTAGTGCTACTCAGTATGTAAGCTAGCTCTTCACAGATTATTTCCACACAGTGCCACATTGATTAACAGGTTTTTGATGTAATCCTAACTTTATAGGGAAATTTTACTGTCTAGGTGTTTGCTGCTATACAGGGCAGTGCTAACAACTGCTGTTCAGCAGGTAGCTCTATACAAACCTGTCTGATTTATGGCATTGTAGAAAAGCTTAAAAACTGGCTCATTTGCCCTGTAGCTAATAAACAGACACACTCTGAGCTTCCTGCAGTTTCCCAACTCAGAGAGCCCAAGTAAACACCTTCTGCCCCAAGATGGATGATCCTGGAATTTCTTAATGTAAAAGCTCAACAAAACTAGCTCACAAATGCAGAGTAAACAGCAAACAACTAAGTCCCTGGCTAATTCACTGTGCTGCAAGGAGATTTGGAGGCACAACAAACAGAAAAATGACTATTTTTCCACACAATTAAATAGACACTTTAAAAATACTCAAAAACAACAGTGGTCACAAGTTCCAGTATAGCTACACACTGATCAACAGCTTAACGTTTGCTCTACCAGTGTGAAACCAGAAGCTGAGAAACAGCCAGTGATGATATTAGCTTGAGTAAAATTCAGTTACTAGGTAAGTAAGTACACTCCTTGGATGTCAGTAAGGAAGAAACTAAGAGTGCCAAGAATTTAAGAGACCCTGAAAGAAAGCAAACTAGAAAATGTGAAGACAAAACACTGACTGGGAAAAATCCTGCAGTGATTCAGCAAAAAGCAGCTCAAACTCCAGCTTTGGTGCAAGACATAGCTTCCAGTAATCTAGAGAAAAAAAAACAATAAGTATGTGCTCAGAGCTGATTAAAATAAATGAAACACTAAAGGAGTATATCAACTCAGACAACAAAAGGATGGAAAAATGGGGGGGGGGCTTTAAATGTATTCAAATGAGCTAATAAAACTGCAAAAATCTGAGACCAAAATGAAGAAAAGGCTGGTTCAGTATGAGACTGCTCAGAAAGAGATGCTTCAAAAAAATGGTAAAATTGGAGGACAGGGCACAAAGGGAGATGTAAGATTTTCCACTGTACCAGACAAACTTGAAGGAATAGACTGTATTCATTTTATAAGGGCACAAGTAAGCAACAGGACTGGTATTCCACAGCAGATACTGTTAATTGAAAAGGCACACAGTGTGTATGCTCCAAATCTGGCCACGAGAAAGCAGCCAAGACATTCACTAGTAAAGATGTAAACCTACCAGCAGAAAGAGTTATCCTGACAAAATGGCAAAGTATTAAAAGTTGGAGACAGTAGTGTGTGGAAAAATATTATTCACTGCAAAACAGGCAGAACATATTTATTCCAGCAATCAGGAAACGAGCATCAGGAGTGAGATTAAAGCTGTTGTATCCAGCTGGCTTCAGAATATTTTTTCCTGTAGGATAAAAGTTACTTTTGATGCAGAACTGGCTAAGGAAGAAATGCAAGTTGGTCCAACAAAAAGGCAAGCCATCAAGCATAAAGGGACTCTGTTTCTCATTCTTCTGATAAGAAAACACACAGAGAGACTTTGCCAGTGAAAACTTTTACACTGTTCCGACAGAAATTGCTTGAAAAGCAGAGGAGTTGACCAGACGAATCAGGTGTACCTTGGAATTGATTTGGAATTTGGAGTTGGGAGATTAAGATGAACAGGACGAAGGCCAGCAAACATGGAAATTAGTGGATAAATGTGCGATTGCGAAGTATCTACCACATTTGTAAAATACAGCTGTATAGAAATAAGTGGGCTTCTGCTGACTTTGTTAAACTTATGGGGAACTAAAAGGCATTTGCTTTACTTCTGGCTATCAATGTTTGGAAGGACTCTGGGGGAGGGGTAGAAGAAGTAAAAATGTAACTAAGTAAAACAATTTCCGCTCTTAACAGTATTTTTATGAAACTTTTCACATTATTAACTGCACGTTTTATAGTAAGCATTTGCAGTTGTTCTTGTATGTATAGCCAGCCTTGGGCATAGGCCAACTAGTGGCCGCCTAGGGTGCCACTCTAGCAGGGGTACTTTTCTATTAATCTGAATGGTATAGGTATGCCAGGATGGCAGCACCAAGTGGTGGTGTGGAGCCCTTTTGCCTAGGGCACCAGTTGACCAAAGGCTGGTCCTGCTTGTATGTGATAAAGTTACTAAAGTAATCAGATACCTTTTTTTCTTCTTCCTCTTCCCTTTCTTTCTTCTTTTTTGGTATTAAGAAATGTAGGCACTGTAGTAAAGAAAAGAGAAGAAAGGGTAGATAAAAGCATGTATAAGATAAGCTGTAATCTTGGGTTGTTGAGTTGGGAGGTGTGGGGTCCAAAAGTATACAGATCACAATATATTTAGAGCTGATATGTTCTCTCTTACATTTGCATAGGTGAATGTCTGGATTACGACACATGACTTGCTCAAGAAACAAGGAGAGAACAGAATTTTGAATACAGATCCTTAAGGAAAATAACAATAACCATGCAGAATATTATATTCGTAAAG
Organism: Protopterus annectens; assembly: GCF_019279795.1. Classification (NCBI taxonomy): domain Eukaryota; kingdom Metazoa; phylum Chordata; order Ceratodontiformes; family Protopteridae; genus Protopterus; species Protopterus annectens. The sequence goes on from NC_056726.1 coordinate 1,354,417,867, forward strand.
TAGCAGAAAGTATTCTAACCACTAAGCCAACATTGGAATGGAGAAAGGAGATTCTCCCAGTAGGGATGACTGCAGTTAGGGTTACAGATAATAGGTAGGAGGGGGCTGGAGTTTATTGGAGAAAACTGGTAAAAGAACCAATGTATTGGGAGCAAATAATTAGAGAAGGAAGGGTAATGGAATGGGAAGATGGCAAGAATTAATTTGGACTGCAGGATAGAGATTGCCTTCCCTATCAAGGATCAAAGAATCATATGAAGTTACTAGGCTATTGGGCCTAAGGCCCTTATAAGCCTAGCCAAGAGTTTAGCTCATGTTTAGACAAGTCAGCACCTGATGCCCCTTGTCCGAGGGAGTCTGTTCCACAGATGGAGTCTCTGGGACACATCTGTCCCTCCAAGTCCTATTGATGTCACAGCCCAGCTTGAGGCTGTGTGTGCGGGTTACTCGAGTAGAGCTTGACTTGTGGATATGCAGCAGTCCTATCAAGGCGGGGTCCGAGATTGCCTTGTATGCCAGAGGTCACCTCTGGGGAGTCCATATGAAACTGAATAGAGGGATAGGGCTTTTAACTTATCTGTGTATGGTAGATTTGTGAGGCCATGGATTCTCCCGGTGAGGAACCTCTGTGGTCTCTCCAGCTGCTGCATGTGCTTTGCGAGGTACATGCCAAACAGGGCATTGTACTCAATAATGGGCCTTATAAGGGAAAAACACAGGGATGTTATGACCTCCTTGTCCCTGGATGAGATACCCTTACTTATGAGGTGGGCCATTCATAAAGCCTTCCTTACAACAGATGCAACATAGGGGTCAAAAGTCAGGCTGCTATCAACCTGAGTACCCAAATCCTTTCACAACTGATTTCATGCTTAGGGCATTGTTACTAATGTGATAATTTGTGGAGGCATCACTCTCCCCAACAGGGATGATGATACATTTTTTGGTATTAAGCTTGAGGCCATGTTTCTAGCAGCAGTCATTTGTTTGGGTAAGACCTTCATGGAGGATGTCCACATCACTAGGGAAATTGATGGCAGCATCCAACTTGCAGTCATCTCCAAACTTGGTCAGCCATAGCCCACTGATTTTGGCCTGCATGTCAGAAAAGTATATCCCAAATAACAGAGGCTGCAAGACCAAATCCTGGGATATGCTGCTCATTATGGGTCTACTACATAAAGTGACTTCCCCTATTTTGACTAGGTGGGTTCTATCAGTGAGCTACCCATCTGGTAATATACAGATTGATGCCTAGTTGAGAGAGATTATCTTTATCTATTATGTCCAAGTGGAGAATAGTGTTGAAGGCTTTGGCCAGGTCAAGTTAGGCGGTGTGCACCATCTTCCCTTCATCCATGGCTTTGGTGACATTCTCAAAGAAGTCGACCAGATTTAACAGACACAACCTCCCCTTGATGAAGCCAAACTGTGTGGGATTGAGTGTCTGGAGGTTGCCAACGTCCTTGTTAATGAGGTCCATGATAATCCATTTAATGGCCTTGCAGATCAGGGTAGTTAGGCTGATGGGTCTATAATTTCCTCAATCAGTGGACACTCCACCTTTCTGCAAAGGGATGACAGTGGCTGCCCCACCACTCAGTACTCGGGCTTTGGTTGAATAGGGCACCTAATGGTGCTGCAAGTTCCTGCCTGAGTTCATGTAAGATGCAGCCTGTGATGTTATCAGGTCCCATGGAGGCTGTATTTTTTGCCTTTCAGACAGCAGTGATCACCTATTCCATAGATATAAGGGAAAGGGGCAGGTACTGGAAATGTCCTGATTTACTGATGGGGGTGGTGATGTTTTTGCTGAATCTGTCAGCCAGCAAGTTTTCTTTATATACGGCATTTTGTATATGTGGTATCCTTGACTACCAGTTATGAACAGATCTGGGTGCCTCCTTTGAGACTGCGGACATATGTGAAGAAGGCCTCATGACTGTCTCTAGTAGATGTGGCCAAGTTGGACTCAAAGTTTGCTTTGGAGGATTTCACTAGTGCTCTTATTTGCTTATTCAGGCTAAGGAGAGAGTGCTTCCAGTTGGGCACCTGCTCCGTCTTGGTCCTGGACAGCAATGTTTTTCCTTTTGTTATAAAGTTTATTTATTGCAGATGTCCACCAAACAGGTTTACTCTTCCTTGCAAAGGATGATTTTAGTCCTGTCAGGTATTCCTGATTCCATGCATCTATATAAATGCTTGTATAGTGCTTTGGTATTGTTTTGGATACTGGTGCCAGTTCCTGGAGAGGAGGAGGGGGCTGTGAAGCTGTTTATACCATTCCTTAGGAGGCTGTAATCAGCTTTGGAGAAGTTTTTTTGTTTGACCCTAGCTAGAGGGGGGTCAGAGGAGATGGTGACTTCGAAAGTGACCTCTTTATGGTTGGCTCTTACCAGGGAGGATGATACTGTAGGGATGCTGCAGTGGTTACTCATGCTGGTTAATACCAAGTCCAAGATGATATCACCTCTTCATGGGGTGTCGACTACTTTTTCAAAGCATTTGCATACTAAATTGAGGAATCTTTGGGCATTTGTGTTCTGGCACGAGTAGTTCTTCCAGTCTATGTTTGGGTAGTTAAAGTCACCCAGGATCACAGTAAAGGGTTGAATCTTGATAGATTCAAAGAGGTCCAAACAGGTGGATTGGAAATTTTGGGTCAGATTAGGGAGCCAATAGCTAGCTATAATTTGTATAGGGGTCTTGTCAATGATTAATTGCACCTGGAGTGTCTCCTGTGCATCATACTGTTTGACCAGCCTTGAGGTGTGTATTTCTTTAATATATATATATTAAAACTCCACCTCCTTTGGCTTTACTGCCCACAGTTTGGGATCTGAATGTATGATAAGATGAGTAACCAGGTAAGGCTGGGGTGCTCTCCACAGCTTTGAACCAGGTTTCTGTGACTGCACAGATGTCAGCATTTTCCAGGGTTAAGAATGCTTGCAATGAGGGCAGTTGCATGTTTAGACTCCTAGCATTTAGCAGCATGACCTTTATAATTTGCATTTTGTTGACATTTTATGTTGGTAGTTTTAACCTTATCACTTTTCCTAAAAAAGGCACTATGGGGGAGGCAAGAGCCTTTGCCAGAAGCCTGAAGCTCAAGTCAGACAGATGCAGGATTGATGTCAGAATAAAGGCAAAGAAAAAGAAAGGAGGATCCTACATGAAAGACCAGCAAGGGTATAGTTTTTAGTAGAATCTAGAACAGAAACTGCTGTTAAAAAATGAATAATTAGTACAGCATACAAAATATTGCATGATAACTATAAGAATCAATTAGAGGAGGTTAGAAAGGGTTGGGAAGACAGACTAAAGAAACAATGGGGATAATATGTATATCTCCCAAATATGCAGCAAAGTCTACATTTTAGGATCTTTGGTTGGAAGAGTTTATATTGGTATGTTTATACCCCAAGTAGACTCCAAAGAATTTTTCTTCAGTTATACAGCAAATGTTGGAGGTGTTATGGGGAAGAAAGAGGTAACTAGGAACATATTTTCTGGAAGTGTAATGAGTTGGCAGACTTTAAGGATTCCCTGCATACTGCTCTGTCAGAGATACTGGGTGAGGAAATCAGTGTAACTAAGGAAATTATTTTTTGAGTTATGTTACAGAATCAGAATTGCCTAGACATAGTAAGGCCTTGCTGAGTCTAATTATGGTGGCTGCCAAAAAAGAACAATTACTATAAAATGGAAATCAAAGTCTAAATCAACTTTACTAGAAGTAGTGAATATAGTAACAGAGATAAAACAAATGGAATTGGGATCTTTAGAAAAGGGCAGTAGCAAATTACATAGGAAAAATGGAAATTGTGGGAACAGTACATGCAGTGAAGGAATGAGGTTTAAAAGAAAGCAGGATTTGAATGTGCTATGTAATGTCTGACTGACTATGACTGGCTAGATTATAAGTGAGATATGTTTCAACTACAATCATTAATGTTTGCATCTAAAATTGTCAGTATGGTTTGTCTTCATTTATATAAGTGTATGATTGCCCGTATCATACGTGAGAATAAAGATGTTTATTGTTAAAAAAAGACCCATGGCTTAATCTAATACACAAGTGGAAACAAGTAAATATGTGAACAGCGAATATAATCAACAAGTTTTCTTTATCAGTATGGGTTTCAGCTCATCTTTCAGGATGCAGAATACTATATTTTTCTTTTACACTTCCATGGAGACATGCTAAGAGGGCAGTTAAAAAAAAAAAGAATAGGCACCAAATAGTGTAAGAAGTGCAGGCAATAGCATGTATGTTTGCATACATAAACTCAATTTTGGATTAATTAGGGGCTGCATTAACAGCTGTCTATTTGAGACAAATATTCCTGTTAGGAGAGTTAAATTTCATTATTTAAAGATGTGCATAGTGTTTTATGTTAGGTTAACAGGTTATGGGGGTGTATTTATATTTGAGGGTTTTTATTAAAACAATAAGTCTTGTAAAATGTGAAAAAGGTTCCAATGTTGATGAGAAAAACTGTATAAAGGAATAACCTGTCAAACATTAGTGGGTGGATGTAACACAATATATAACCACAAATTCACAAAGCATAAAACCAGATAAAAAGACCACTAAGCAAAGAATCCACACAATTTTATTATTATGTATCACAATAGCTGGAAATAGGCATTTATAACCATTACAGTGTATAATAAGAAGGCATAACGACTACTTACATTAATGGTGACACTTTCCATATTAACTTGAAATGTAAATCGTCTCACAACATAGACAGAAATGAAAGAATACATCTGATGTAAATCTTTATTCATTCCTTACTGTTAGGACTTCGGTTCCATCCTCATAACTGACATAATCACAAGGGATAAGAAACTAAGAGTAATGCTACTCAACGCCAGAATTCTAAACCTCAAGATGCATGCACTCGAAACTCTCCTTAGCATGGAGAACATCGATATCTGTGCAGTAACAGAAACCTGGTTCAGGGCTCCCGAGAGCACCCCAGCACTACCAGGTTATACCTCATACCATGCTTTTCGGCACAAAAACTTGGATCAAACCACAAAAGGAGGGGGAGTATCGATATTCATCAAAGATACCCACACCTCCAGGTTGGTGTCAAAGCACGAAGCATCAGAGACTATCCATGTGCAACTAACAGTGGGTAAAACTGCCTTCCAGTTTATAGCCTGCTACAGACCACCCTCCTAAACCCAGGAACCCCACTCGGCCTTCCTGAGAACACTGGAAAATATGAAGGTCTCTCCAAACACCATTATATTGGGCAACTTCAACTACCCAAACATAGACTGGGAGCATTACTCTAGCTCCAACACCCTAGCCCAAAGGTTCCTAGAATTTATAAACTCAAATGCTATGGAACAACTTGTTACCACTCCCACAAGAGGGGAAAACATACTGGACCTGATCACCACCAACATGGGGACTCTATGCTCCAGACCAGAAGTGTATCCCTCACTGGTAAGATCAGACCATAAACTAATCTCACTAGATTTTCACATCTCGATCCCACCCCCTGCCCAGAAAACCACAGTGAAAAACTTCTCTAAAGCAAATTTCACACTCCTCAAAACTGAGGTGGAATCCTTCAAAGCCCCCGGGCCTGTGGAAAATACAGCCCAGACCGCAGAATCCTTTATAAACGCATTCTATGAACACCTTCAGGAATGCATGGATCATGCGATCCCAAATAAAACCAAGACCCAATCCTCCAAAGGCAGACGTCCTGTCTGGTGGACCCCAGCCATAAACAAACTATACAATAGAAGGAGGAAGCTACTAAATGATACAGCAAAATCCCAAAAACGGAAGGCATCACTGATCAGTATTAGCAAAAAACTACGGGCACACATAAAATTGTCTAAGGCCAGCTTCGAGAGAAAAATTGCACAGGACACTAAGGATAATCACAAGGCTTTCTTTAGTTATGTTAGGAACCTGGGTGGTAATTCCCAGATATGCTCAGAATTAGTCCAAAATGACAAAAAATACACCGAACCCAAAGACATTGCCAACATCCTAGCTGACAGGTTCAGCGCAAACTTCTCCCCCCCTCTCCATCAAAAGGGCAAATATCTATCCCAGCAGAGTGCTGTCCCCCTGACATCTCAGATGCTCAGGTAAGAGCCGCCCTCTCCAAAGCACAAAACACAGCATCAATGGGACCAGACGGTGTCCCAGGCTGCGTCCTACATGAACTCCAAGAAGAACTAAACCCAAACATAAAACTACTGTTCAATCTCAGCCTTACTACAGGATATATGCCCAAAGAGTGGCGTACAGCAACAGTGGTCCCTCTCCATAAAGGTGGTGCCTCAACGGAAACTGGAAACTATCGCCCCATAAGCCTGACTAGCTTGGTCTGCAAAGCTATGGAAAGGATCATCATGGACCTCATAAATAAAGATATTGGGGACCTACAAACACTGGATCCTACCCAGTTCGGCTTTGTTAAGGGCAGATCCTGCCTCTTAAACCTGGTTGATTTCTTTGAAACAGTCACCAAGGCCATTGACGAGGGGAAGGTGGTCCACACAGCCTACCTGGACCTCGCAAAAGCCTTCGATATAATACCCCACTCGGGTATTATAGATAAGCTCACCAGCTTAAATATAAACCCCTATGTCACTAGATGGATTGCAAATTGGCTCAAGGACAGAACCCACATGGTTAGAATTGCTGTAGCCATGTCAGACTCCAAACCAGTTACAAGTGGTGTCCCACAAGGCTCAGTCCTGGGACCTCTCTTGTTCGGTATATATTTCTCGGAGGTACAGGCCAACACGGAAGGACTGTGGCTGACCAAGTTCGCAGATGACTGCAAACTGGGCGCCATAATCGACTCTCCAGCCAACACAAGCATCCTCCAAATGGGCCTCATAGAAACAGACAACTGGTGCCAGAGCCATGGCCTCAAGCTAAATGCCAAAAAGTGTATAGTCATCCCCTTTGGCAAAAACAAAGTGCCCACAAATTACCACATAGGTGGTAAACCATTAAGTACAGAAGAAGTAATTAGGGACCTGGGGACCCAAGTTGATAGCAATCTCTCATTTGACAACCACGTGGCCAAAGTGGTGAGAAAAACATTTTATATAGCCCACCTAATCATGAAGGGATTCACATCTAGATCAGGGGACATCATCGTGCCTCTTTACTCATCCCTCATCAGGCCCATAATTGAGTACAATGCCCCTTTTGGGATGTACCTTACCAGACAACTGCAGCAACTGGAAAGACCCCAAAAGTACCTCACCAAGAGGATCAAAGGGCTCAAACAGATGCCATATGCTGCCCGGTTAAAGAAACTCCAGCTCTACTCAGTGGCATACCGCCTGTTCAGAGGCGATCTGTGCCTGACATATAAAGCCATGTCCAACCCGGAATTAATGGACATGCTGCACCTCAGAAAATCCAAATCCCATTGAGCTACTTGCTCGAGAGACTTGAACCTCAGCACTGAAATAAATAGGACATGCTGGAGGGACAGATTCATAACCCAGTGGCTCCCTTCACTCTGGAACAAAATCCCAGTCCAGGTTAGGCAGAGTCCCTCATTGACTCTCTTCAAGAGGAATCTTGATGAGTGGATGGGAGATCGTAGGTTTACCCCGGGTATCACTTCTGTGTCACTGTTAGACAGAGGCACAGTATACTAACCTCGAAAAAGGGCATAGCAAAATAAATTTAAAATGGGTGGCGAAAGCCAAACACATTCTGGCTAGGCTTATAAATGCCCTAGGGCAGATAGCCTAGTATGAACCTATGAACCTATGGCCATTACCAAGCTCGCGCCAGCCAAAAACCCTCATCTAAGACCTACCCATAATGCCCCTCTCATAGTCTCTCCAGATCTTGTTTGCCGCGTTTCTCGTCAGACATGCCCAGCCTTCTCTCTTAAGCTAAGTGTAGCATTTTTTGTGCCAATTTCTATCACTACCTTCCCTTTTAGTCAGTTTTCACTCATTTTCATCTTTCATTTGTAAACTCTCTTTATTTGTTCTATTTCCTACCCTCTACCTTTGGTAGTTTCTTTTATACCATCGTTGGCAGTCCCCCTCCCCTACCTTAGGTAGGCCCTCTTTCCTACCACTTGTGGTAGTTCTAAGTACCATTGTTGGTACTCTTCACTTTCTATCTATCCGGATATAAAAAAAAAAACTATTCTCTTTAGCTTTACTGTTGTTTTTGTCTGTTTATCTTGTCACTAGGACTAGTGTGGTGTTTTTCATTATGTCTGAAAAAGCTAAATTGGGTTTTAAACAGTGTGATAAGTGCAGGCGTAAGATGCCCAACTCAGACGGTAACGCTCGGTGCATTTATTGTTTCGGCATTGACCACATTAATGCTTCATGTGATATCTGTTCCAGCTTCAGCAATTGGCCTTTGGCTGAACATAAGAACAAGTTGATTTTGAAGGGTATGATGAAAACTCCCTTCTCGGAGGCTGTCTCTGGGACAGAGGTCTCACCACCTCCTAAGACTAAAAACAGAGAGAAATGGAGTCACTCGGGTTCCTACATCTCCGTCCTCCTTGGAACAGAGTCGACACCGAGCTTCTCCCACGCCTTCAGTGCAGACAACTTCGCACCAGGCTCTATGTCTTCCTCTCGGTGCCACCTCTAATTCTGACTCCTAGTACTTTACCAGCTTCGTCATCACCCTCCTCCGTGCCGTCCTTGGTCTTGACACCGGCTTTGACTACTGTACCCGCATCGTCGCCATCCTCGGCCACGGTGCCGATACCTTATATGGCTCCACAGACAATGACTCCATCGGTTCCGAAGGTTGAACACCTTCCCAGAACCAGATATTCTCCAACTTATGACCCCTTTTTGGGACACCAATTAAGTTCCTTTCTCAAAAGGCCTGACTCTCCTTTGGCAGCCTCCTTCAGATCCACCAGGAGCCTTTCAGAACAAGATGTTGTGAAGGTTGTGGACCAGCTTCTGGCAGCTAGAAGATTGCCCACCCCTGCTAGGTCTTCCTTCCCCCTTGGAACAGAAGCTTTCAAAGCATATTCACCAGTATATCCCCCTCCGGCCTCTTTCCACTGTCTCAGCTCTGACTGTGGAGGTTCCACTGTCAGCACAGATTACTCTTGGCACAACAGCTCCATTGGAACTGGTGCACTCTCGGAGCAGTGAATGAGCTGTCGGCACTGTGGTTCTTAGTTTTGCGCCCATTTTTTCACTGGCACCATCTATGGCCACTGCTCCACCAGCAGCTACTGGTCCTCTCAGAGCTCCTCACCTAGAGGCAGGCTCCTCAGGGCGGGGTTTGACCCCAGTTCCGAGGTTGTCCTTCTCAGTTCTGGGCTCCAATCCCTCCTCGGGCAGGGCTGCTTTCTAGGTGATGGAGAGGGTCCTTGCCTCAACAGGCTAGCATTCAGCACCAATGGCACTGACACCAGAAACACCCTCTAGCATGCAGATGTCCCAACCCCCTACTCTGGGATCCTGAGCACAGGAGCCACAAGACCTTTCTCTGGAGTTTTCCTCAGAAGATCCCACTGGGGAGCCACCCCAGAAGAAACGGTGCAAGAGGAAGCACCTTGATTCCCCTGAGGAATCTATCACTGAGGACACTGATTGCAATGAGGGAGAAGGGTCCCCATGGTCTCCCCCAGAAGACGTCTCATTTGGAGACATTTTTGAGATCCTCAAGCAGAGGGGAGACTGGAAGCCCTCTAACCATTCTTTGGAGGAAATGGTGTTCATGCAGGCCTTCCGTGCTCAGCCATCTACTTCTTGGGTGACCCCACCTGCAGATGAGTTTGTTAAACTGATCATGTAGCATGCATGGAAGGCCCTGAACAAAGTAGAACCTGTCCCGCAGAGGCCAGACAAAATTTTATCCACCCCTGAAGACCAGCCCAATTGGTCCAAGCAGTTAGTAGTTGATTCCATGGTCGTGGCGGAGGCCACCAAGAGGGAACTGGTAGAAGACCGCTCCACTGTTCATCCCCTGAACAGGGAGTCTCGGGCTATGGACAGACTGGGGAAGCAGACCTATGTTTCAGCGACCTTTGCCATTCAATCGCTGAACTAAGTGGCACACTTTACCCGCCTCCAAAGAAAACTAATTTCAGAAATGTCTGCCTCTTTGGCGGGGGTACTGCCTGACGAGGTGTGTTGCCTCACAGCTGGCTACCCTGGACTATATCTCAAACTCCTCGATGCGCTTGATCTCTCACACTGCTGAGAGTGCAGCTCAAGCAGCTGCATCAGGCATCAGGAGATGGCATGCCTGGATGCATTTGTGTGATTTTGCAGACCCCTTTAAGTCTTCCTTTGTCAACGCACCTGTTGAATCTTCCCTTTTTGGTCCCAAAGTAAGAGACACACTATCACAAAGTGAGAAAGACCTTGTCTGCTGTGGGCATACGTTTTTCGACCCCCCCCCCCAAGAGAACCTATTCCAGGAACCAGAGGGGAGGAAAATTGTGGTCCAAGAAGTCTCAAGGATCTTTTTGTGACACTCGTGGTGAGCAATCCTCCCAGGGCAGAGGGGGCAACTCATCCGGAAGATGCCCCTTTTGGGGCAGAGGGGGTCTGCGCAACCAGGGCGCTAGAGATTCCTTCTCCAGCTGACCCTATCAGCCCTCCTGCGCAGCAGCCCGATTACTTTCCTCTGGAAAGCAGTTGGGGGGCGATTTTCCCTGCACCTACAAGCCTGGCAACTCATCACTACAGATGCATGGGTGCAGAGAATAATGTCCAGAGGTTATCATATCCCATTCGATCTTACTCTCAGACCTGTCAAATGAATCCCCGATGTTCCATCCAGTCAGAGGGAGGTAGCAGCCTTAGAAATTGAAAAGCTGCTAAGAAAAAGAGTCATCCTGCCAGTCCCACCAGACCACAGAGGATCCGGTTTTAGTGTCAAAAAAGACAGGGGACTGGAAGCCAATCCTGGATATCAGTTTACTAAACAAATTCATAAAACCTCAAAAATTCCAGGAGGTCATGGTTCAGTCCATCCTCCCCTTTCTAGGGAAGGACAACTGGATGTGGTCTAGAGATCTACAGGACGCGTATTACCACATAAAGATGGACAAACGCTCCTGGAGATTTCTTCGCTTCTGGCTGGGAGCCAATCACTATCAGTTCAGGGTACTGCCATTCGGTCTCTCGACAGCCCCCAGAGTATTCACCAAATGTATGGCAGTCATAGTAGCTCATCTCCGACTACAAGGATTCCAGATATTTCCGTATCTAGACGACTGGCTCCTTACCGCCACAACCAGGAATCTTCTCATTCACAACCTCTCTTACAGTCAAGGCCTTGCTCTTCGCTTAGGTATCACGATCAACATGGAAAAATCTCAAATGTCGCCAACAAAAACACTGGAATTTATTGGAATGATCTTCAACACAACATCCTGTCAAGCTTCCCTTCCTCCTCACAGGCTCTCAAAAATAAGAAGCCAAATTCAAGTCCTCCTCCAACAGACTTTTGTACCAGCACGCCTTGTACTACAGCTATTGTGATCTATGGCAGCAATCATTACCTTAGTTCCACTGGCGAGGTTGCACATGAGACTAGTACAGTGGCTCCTTTCATCACAATGGTCGATATTAACCCATCCACTTGACCACATGATACGCCTTACAAATCTTTACAAGAAAGAAATGCTTTGGTGGATGAAGCCAGAATCAAATCTTTGGTGTCGAGCGTTCTGCCTTCCCCAGCCTAGGTGACCACGGACGCTTCCCTGCTAGGGTGAGGGGGCATTTCCAGGGAAAGACAGTCCAAGGCACCTGGTCCCCCATTGAGGCCAATTTGCACATAAATGTCTTGGAATTGAGGGCAGTTCTCTTAGCGTTGCAAGCGTTCCATACATCCCTCCCTTCTGAGACCATTGCAATTCAATCGGACATGTCAATCGTCTGGTATACCAACAAACAAGGCGGAACTAGGTCTTACCCCGTGTCAGGAAGACATGAGAATTTGGCACTGGGTGATAGCTTCCAACCGCTTTCTTATAGCAACGCACATTCCCGGGAGTTCCAACCTTATTGCAGACAATCTGAGCAGGAACATCCTGATGCCTCATGAGTGGGTCCCTCAGTCCTATAATAGCGGATCAGATCTTCCGCCGTTGGGGCAGGCCTTGCTGCAACCTGTTTGCTTCCCTCTAAACAACAAATGCAGAAGCTACTTTGCCCTGATCCCCCCCCTCAGGGGAGTCACCGAGGGATGCTCTGATGCACGATTGGCCCCCGGGTCTGCTGTATGCCTTTCTCCCATTTCCCCTCATCTCAAAATTTCTCCAGAAGGCTCAAAGGTTAAGAAACAAAGTGATCCTCATTGGCCCCATCAAGTCTGGTTCCCTTTCCTATGGCCTCATCTGATCCACAGCCCGTGAATCCTGGATCAATCCCAAGGTCTGCTATCTCACCCTCAGGGACCGATTCACCCCAATCTCCACAGCCTGAAGCTCATAGCTTGGTTTCTCCACTTCTGATGATTGCCAGGCTTCCTGATATTTCATCTCCTGTCCGTGATATTCTTCTGGCTTCACACAAACCTTCCACCAGGAAAATATATTCTAGTAAGTGGGCTAGGTTCTCTACATGAGACAAAGATCATGACATAGACCCTTTCTCCATGCCTATTCAGAAGATCCTACAATACCTGACTCCCCTATTACAGGAGGTTCAGCATCAACAATTACTGTACATTTAGCAGCTATCGCAAATTTTCACAATGGATTTGATAATTCTTCTGTTATGTCACACTGTCTGTGCAAAACCTTCTTGAAAGGAGTATTATATGTTAAAGCTCCCGTCAAGCCCCCCATAGATCCTTGGGACTTGACTTTGGTGCTTCAGTCATTAACAAGCCCTCCTTTCGAACCTTCTAATTCATGTGATATGAAATTTTTGTCTTGGAAAACTCTACTTCTAGTAGCCCTTACCTCAACGAGAAGAATATTTGAGGTGCAGGCCTTGAGTGTCAAGACACCTTACTTGATTTTTCATAGGGAAAGAGTGTCCCTACATACTGACCCATCCTTCTTGCCCAAGGTCATTTCTGGGTTTGCAATTAACCAATCTATTGACCTGCCTGTTTTCTTCCCTCAGCATTCAAATAGAGGGGAATACCTTTTGAATATCCTTGATGTTGATAGGCAACTTCGTTTTTACTTGGACAGAACTAAATCTCAGAAAAATGGATCAATTGTTTGTGGCCTTTGCGGGACCCAGATTTGGTAGGCCTGTCTTCTTGGCTTAGAAACATCATTACCTTTATCTACCATCAGAATAAACTGTCTATCTTCCAGAACAAAAGCTCATTCGACTAGATCGATGGCTACTTCAGTGGCTTTTCATTTCAGAGCCTCTATGGATGATATCTGCGCAGCAGCCACTTTGGCAAGACCTCATACCTTTATCACTCATAACAAACTGGATTTGGCCTCCAGGGGACAAGTATCTTTTGGCTCTATGGTGCTCAGGAATATCCTTCCTTAGGGCCACCCAGGACTCAAGTAGCTGGTGACTTGGCCTAACAGTAAGGAATGAATAAAGATTAACATCAGATAAAGAAGTTATGTCTTAACATAATGTTCCATCTGTGTTGTAGATCTTTATTCATTCATTACTTCCCACCCTCCTTCCCCCTGCCTGGACTCCTGGTGATCTTTAGGATTTCCTTAGTTAAGGTATTTGCTCAGACAGAGCCTCCTATGGTCTCTTTTATCACTGCTATACTATAAGGGCAGGAAAACTCGATCTGAAGAGACTATGAGAGGGGCATTATGGGTAGGTCTTCGCTGAGAGATTTTGGCTGCCATGAGCTTGGTAACAGCCGTGTCAATTCTGAGGACGGAACTGAAGTCGTCCTAACAGTAATGAATGAATAAAAGTCTACAACAGATAGAATGTTATGGTAAGATACAATTTCTTTTTAATTATATTAAGAATTGCAGAGTGCAGATGGCAATGCTACAGGAGACTCATTTGGAAAGAAGTGAACATTTGAAATTGATAAAGAAAGGATTGGATTTCAGGATGGATATTCAGCTGAATATCAGGGACAAAGGAAAACAGGAGTACTTTATTGATTGCTAGAGGGGCTCCAATAGTGATAAAACAAGGAAACAAGATGATAATGGCAGATCTGTGGAAGGAAGGGGCTTTTGGCAAGGGATGAAGATTATGCTGGCATGTATTTTTATTCCACCTAAAACTGCCATTATGGAGCTTAACAAAATTTGGGAGAAATAATCAGCCTTCAGCAGAAAATATTACTTGTAGGTGAGGACTAGAATTTCATTTGCAAAGGTGAAGATATATCTGGGAGGCCTGGAAGGGAAAATGTAACAAAAGGGTAGATTTCTGAAGAAATGTGTGAAAATATTTGGTATGAAAGATGTGAATTCAGTCATAGGAACTGAGAGAATTTATATGTTGTTCCCCAAGGTACAAAAACTGAGCTAGCCTAGACAGAAATTACATTTCATAGGAACATGTGCATTAAATTGACAACTTTGAAATGCATCCAATAACTATTTCAGATCATGCATCAATAACTACTAAGATAAAAGTGCAGGGTAATGAAGTACAGATGAGACACTGGTGCTCCCCCACCTACCTGTTAAAAAGTGAGGAATTTAAGGAATGGATAGTGGAAATTATTTAGGAGTTATTAGGGAAGATAGAAATTACTCCAGAAGTTGTAGCTAGTGAGTGGGATAAATGAAAGTGGAGTTTAAACATAGGGTAGAAAAAAAGGGCTGACAAAGGTTTAAGTATTACAGAATAAGGGGAATCTCACAGAACAAGGATGGGCACAGTTGCAGAGTGCTAAAGAGAAAATAACGGACTATCTGGATAATATACATGAGTTTTGAAAGTTTGCTGTTAAACAACTGATGTGAGTGTGTTCAATCTCGCCGTTTGTTCTTACACCTGGGTTCGGAGCCGATCCTCGGCTCCGTGTCGGCCGCTTGGCAAAGCTCTGCATCGAGAAGAAGCTTGAGACCAACCTATCTCCCACAATTCCCCTCTGCCTTTACCTCAGATCTAGTTGGCCGCTGCAACGTTCGCATCATTTTTGATGAGCTCGGACCTCCTGACAGATAAGATTACTTTATCTAACATTTTTTAGATAATTTTTTCTCTAGTTTACCCTTAAGTTTTTGTGTGTGTGTGTGTAGTGAGTCGAGGGCTTTCTTCGAGTATGTATATATTTATATATATATATATATATATATATATATATATATATATATATATATATATATATATAAGTTAGTTCCCTCGGGGCCTACCCCACCCTCTAAACTTATAAAACTTGTAAGACTTATAGAATTTATATAAGTTATACAAACTACTACTGGATTTGACAAACTACCGGATTTGACTGAATTTACTGGCTTTGACATTACTGTTGACATTTACTGTATAGTGTTACTGGATTTGACTCTTATTGTAATTATGTCTGAGAAAGCTAAGTCAGGCTTCAAACGGTGCCAATGTGAACAGAAAATGTCTGTCACAGAAAACCATAGTTTCTGCGTCTACTGTCTTGGCCCTCTCCATCTGCAAGAAGACTGCTCCATTTGTCATTCTTTCAGTGGAAGGGTCATGACAGACAGGCGCAGGAAACTCATGGATAGAGGCCTTTTGAAGCCTGCATTCCAAGAGGCTCTGGATGCATCGGACCAGACATCTAAATCCTCAAAGGAATCGGAGACGTCGGAGCCCATGTCATCAGCTCCGAGCTCTTCATTTAAAGTTCGCTCACCGGTTCCACAGACCTCAGGGCCGAGTGTTGAACTTTTGTCTGTTACCGAGCCTCGAGTCTTGGAACCGGTGACGGAGGTTCCACCTCCTGTGCTCTTGAGGTCGGCTCCATCTTCGATTCCTTCGACACGTTCTTCTAGGCCCCTCTCCGACACCGATGTAGACTGCGTGGTGCAGAAATTAATGGAGAATACGGCCTTGTCCAAACTCATCTCAGTCTCTTCCCAGTTGGTGTCGAGACTCGAAGGCCTTCCCTTATCTCCATCTGTTCCTCCTCCGAGACCTATTCAGTCTTCGGAGCCGGGAGAGGCTGATCTGATGATCGTGGAGCCCTCGGTGCCGGAACCGTCCTTCTCTCGGTCGGCACCGTTCACCTCGACTCTGACGGACCCATTACCGGAATCGCGGAGCCGACGATCCATCCTTGGTTCGGGGACCGAGAGTCAGACCGATGTTTCGGTTCCGACTCTCCCTCTCGGTGCCTCGGCTCGGATCGACTCGGCTCCGTCCTCGGGGTCGATGCCCTCGGTTCCCGTCTCGGGGATCCCTCCGCTTTCTTCGGATCCGAGGGATTCCTTGACTCGGGACCCGGGGGCCTTCGACCTCATGAGGAAGGTGTTGTTGACTCAGACAACCACTTCTGCAGAAACAGCTTCTCCTTCCCATAAGGGTCCGTTATCCTCCTCTGCACCCACGGCTACGTCAAAGCGTCGAGCACCGGTGTCTCAGCCACCCCCAGAGGGAGCCCCCTCTTCCTCGGAGGCTTCATCGGATGCCCCCCCTGAGGAAGTTCCGAGGAAAAGGTTGTGTAAGAGGAGACACTTGGATTCTCCACAAGAATCCTTGACATCGGACACTGACTTAGATGAGTCAGAAGGGTCCCCGAAATCACCCTCAGGGGATGTCTCCTTTTCTGACATCCTGGAGATCCTAAAACAGAGAGGTGATTGGCAAGCCCTACCCCCTTCTGAGGATGAGTCAGTCTTGCTGAAGGCATTCGGTGCTCGCCCTTCCTCCTCCTGGGTCACTCCGCCCTTCGATGAGTTGATGGAACTGATTGCTCGAAGGGCGTGTGAGACACCTGACACAGTGGAGCCAGTCCCTAGAAAGCCTAATAAATATATTACTGCCCCTCAAAACAAGGCTTATCTCACAAAAGGAGTTCCAGTGGACGCTATGGTGGTGGCAGCGGCCACTAAAAAGGAGATGTCTGAATCTTCCTCATCTGTCCATCCGCCTAACAGAGATTCTAGGACTATGGACAGGTATGGGAAGCGCATTTTTAGTTCAGCGGCTTTTTCCATTTGATCGCTGAACTATTTGACCCATTTCACACGGTTACAGAGGGATCTAATCAAAGAGTTGGGAGATACCCTCCAGGGTACTACAGATGCTGCTGTCTCAGAGAAAGTTACAGCACAACTCAATACCCTTACATCTATTGTGAACTCGTCCATGAGGCTCATTTCATATGCAGCCGAAGGATCGAGTAGGGCTGCGGCTTCAGCGATTGCTCTTCGTAGACAATCCTGGATGCGCTTATGTTCCTTTGCGGAAGCCTTCAAGTCTTCCTTTACTAACGCCCCATTTGACGGTGCCACTCTCTTTGGCCCAAAAGTAAAGGAGACCCTTACCCGGTGTGAGCAAGAGGGAAAGACTCTGTCTGCTATCGGAGTCCGTTTTTCCACCCCATCCAGACCGTACCCCAAAGGGCAACGTGGTTGAAAAATGTGGTTTCGGAAACCTCAAGGCTCTTTCCCAGGCACACAGGGTGATGCCCCCTCTAGAGGCAGAGGAGGGGGCAGAGGTGGAAGACGTCGCCCTGACGGCAGAGGGGGTCTGGAAAACCAAGGTGACAGGGATACACTCCCCGGGAAACCTTTCCAGCACTCCTGAGAGGAGGCCCGACTGTCCTGCTCTGGAGGCAGTCGGGGGTCGCTTAGCTTTATACCCTCAGGCCTGGCAAAGTCTTACATCAGGCAATTGGGTAAAAAGCATTGTTACCAGAGGTTACAGAATTCCGTTCCTATTGCCCCCATTTCCTCAGAAAAGACTCCCAGATGTACCGCCCCATCTGCGAGACCCTGCAGCTATAGAAATTTCAAAGCTGCTAGAAAAGAGAGTCATCCAACCAGTCCCGGCGGACCAAAGAGGATTCGGAACTTAAAGGTTCTTTTTAGTTCCAAAAAAAAAACAGGGAACTGGAGGCCAATTCTGGACCTAAGCAAACTCAATACCATCGTCAAGAAAGAAAAGTTCCGGATGGTCACGCTTCAATCGATCCTTCCATTCTTAGAGAAGGACGACTGGATGTGCTCAATAGATCTAAAGGATGCGTACTACCACATCAAAATGGCCAGGGCATCCAGGGATCACTTGCGCTTCCGGCTGGGAGCCAGTCACTTTCAGTTTCGAGCCCTGCCCTTTGGTCTGACCTCAGCCCCCAGGGTTTTCACCAAATGTATGGCAGTGGTAGCGTCTCACTTGAGACGCCTAGGATTCCAGGTGTTTCCGTATCTGGACGACTGGCTCCTTACTGCCACCACCGAGCGTCGACTGATTCAGGCCAGGGATTACACACTAGAACTCTGTGTTCATCTCAGAATTTCCGTAAATTTCGAAAAATCTGTATTACAGCCATCACAGCATATCTCATTCATAGGAGCAGAATTGGATACGTGTTGCTTAATTCTAAGGCTTCCTCCAGAAAGAATAGCCTCTTTACAAAATCATACATCTCTTCTCCTGTTGTCCAAAAAATCCCCAGCAAAACTGGTTCTGAAAGTTTTGGGTCTCATGGCAGCTTCCCTCATTGCGATACCCTTGGGAAGACTGCACATGAGAGTTCTTCAATGGCTGCTATTTGCACAATGGTCGTTCCAACAGTTACCCCTGACACACAAAATTCACATCACGAACATCTGCAAATCGCACCTGTCTTGGTGGCTTCAGACTTGCAACCTCTCCGGCGGCTGACCATTTCTGCTACCCACGCCGACAGCTACGGTGACCACGGACGCTTCCCTGATAGGGTGGGGGGGCATCTTTCAGGGACAGACAGTCCAAGGCGAATGGACCAAATTGGAGTACAATCTGCACATCAATGTTCTAGAGATGAGGGCAGTGTTCCTAGCGTTGCAACACTTTTCTCCCCTTCTACCTCTAGGGACCATTGCAGTTCAGTCGGACAACATGTCCGTAGTCTGGTACATAAACAAACAAGGGGGAACCAAGTCTTATCAACTATGCAGAGAGGCCATGAGAATTTGGCAATGGGCAGGGTCCACGGGTCGCTTTCTGATAGCAACGCATATCCCGGGGTTATCCAACGTCATAGCGGACAGGTTGAGCAGAGCCATCCTGTTACCTCACGAGTGGTCCCTCAAACGATCAATTGCGGACAAGATATTTCGCAAGTGGGGCCAGCCTTGCTGCGATCTGTTTGCGTCTCCAATGAACGCCAAATGCAGAAGCTACTTTGCCCTATTACCCCCGCCAGGGGAAGTCCCCAGGGACGCTCTGATTCACGATTGGCCCCCGGGTCTCCTGTACGCCTTCCCTCCTATACCTCTGATTGCAAAATTTCTACAGAAAGCCAACAACCTGGAGAGGACAGTTATCCTCATTGCCCCATTCTGACCTCGTCAAATTTGGTTTCCTTTTCTTCAAGCACACCAAATTCGGGAACCGTGGATCCTGGACCCGGAGCAGGATCTACTGACTCACTCGTCAGGGGCTCCCCACCCGTCGCTTCTCTCCCTCAGACTAGCAGCTTGGCTGCTCCGCTTCCCTTCTTAACCAGGTCTGATCTTCTTTCCCCTGCGGTTCAAAATATTCTAGTGGCTTCTCATAAGGCTTCCACTACAAAAATTTACACTAGTAAGTGGAAGCGTTTTATACACTGGGCAACTACACAACATTTGGATCCCGTAATAGCCCCACTGAACAGAGTCTTGGAGTTTCTATCCTTACTTTTTCACCAAGGAGCTTCTCCTGCCACTTTGAGAGTTCAATTGGCTGCCATTTCAAACTTTCATGTGGGAGAAAATGGGGCTCCTATTATGGCTCATAGACTTTGTAAGGCCTTTCTAAAAGGGTCTTTCCATATCAGGCCACCAGTCAGGATTCCTACATCACCATGGAATTTGAACCTTCTATTATCACAGCTAATGCTACCACCCTTTGAACCAGCCTCTTCCTGTTCTTTGAAGTTTTTGTCATGGAAAACCATCTTTCTTGTAGCTATCACATCAGCCAGACGGGTATCGGAACTTCCAGCTCTTTCCGTTAAACATCCATATTTGATCTTTCACCCTGATAGGGTATCTCTTCACACTAATCCATCCTTTCTTCCCAAAGTTTGCTCCGTCAATAACATTAATCAGTCCATTGAGCTACCCACATTTTTCAAGAACCATTCCAATAAGTTGGAATATATGTTACACAAGTTGGATGTTCATAGACAACTCAGGTTTTACTTGGATAGAACAAAGGATCACAGAAAAACAGATCAACTCTTTATAGCCTTTGCGGACAGCAGAAAGGGCATGGCAGTTACGAAACGAACCCTTTCCAAATGGCTATCCGATTGTATTATTTTTGTTTATACTGCTTCTGAGCAGAGCTTACCTGTCAAGCCAAAAGGGCATTCCACTAGATCAATATCTACATCCCTGGCTCATGCGGCCCGCCTACCATTGGACACTATTTGTGCAGCTGCCACTTGGTCTAAACCACATACATTCATTACTCATTACAAAGTGGATAGGGTTTCCAGGGACAGGGCAACCTTTGGTTCCACTGTGCTCAGGAACGTTCTTCCGTGAGTTTCTCAGGATCACGGAGCTAGGGACGCTACCCAGGTGTAAGAACAAACGGCGAGATTGAACACTCTCACATATAGAAGTTATGTCCTTACCATAACGTTCCATGTGGAGTGTTCATCTCGCCTTTGTTCTTACATTCCCACCCTCAGGAAGAACGTCCAGTTTAGGGGTCTGGTTTGGTTCTCCCGCTTCTGTTTCTCTCAGTTGTTATGGCTGTTGTTCAGCTATGCATAAGCATATATGTTGTATGATCACTCCCGTTAGGTTCTGGTTTGTTTGCAAACTAGATCTGAGGTAAAGGCAGAGGGGAATTGTGGGAGATAGGTTGGTCTCGAGCTTCTTCTCGATGCAGAGCTTTGCCAAGCGGCTGACATGGAGCCGAGGATCGGCTCCGAACCCAGGTGTAAGAACAAAGGCGAGATGAACACCCCACATGGAACGTTATGGTAAGGACATAACTTCTATTTTTTTGAAAACTCCAGAGCATAAAAACGTTTGACACAATGACTTAGACAACAGAAGTACATAAGGGTTGTTGTAAAGTCCATAAAAAGAAAAAATAACTAGAGATCATGCAGAGGTTTTTGAGATATTTCAGAAATGTTATGACAATCTGTACAAAGCAAGCTTAACAGCAATCCACAAGTCTGATTTATGTAAGGGATGATTCACCGACTTCCTCTGTCCTTCAGAGACACAGGTAGCACACCAGGGGTGAATTTCCAATTACTCATTCATTGGTCCAAGTTGAGCTTAAACAGGGGTAGGGAGGAACTATGCTTCACATGTATGGGGAACCTGTTGCAGAGAATGGGAATTTTCTGAGAAAAATATCTGACTTTCCAAAATGTCCTGTTTATGTTGCAAGCAAAATGTAGGTCTTTTAGTCTAGTAGTTCTGATGCTGTTTGTTGTGTGGATGTGCAAAAGGTTCAACAAAACAGGGTTCTAGGGATGCATTGTATACCAGGCAAAGATCACCTCTCAGAAGTCTGCATAATACTGAGTAAAGAGAGAGGGCATTGAGGTGATCAGCCTAGGACACTGTGTTTATTTTCCTTTGACAAAGCCAAACTGGAATGATGTTTCAAGTGTCTGGAGGTCTCATATGCCGTTTTTGATCATTTCTGTGATTATTTTTTCTATGGCTTTGCAAATAAGACTAGTTAGACTAATGGGTCTGTAGTTTCCGGGATCTGTTGAAGGTCCTCCCTTATGAAGGGGGGGGTGACCATCTCATTCGTGTGGCACAAGGCTTATTTTAAGACTATAGTTTAATAATTACTCCAAGGGACATGAAAAATTATATTTTAGACTGTTTTGGAGGCATTCTGGGATGTTATCTGGGCTTAATGTGGGTGTGTTCTTGGCTTTAGTGAGCACAGCCAGTACATGCTTCCTAATTAGAGGGGTTATGTTTGAGGGTATTTTGGAGGGAAGAGGGAGTAAAGCTGGAAATTAATGTGTCCACTAACAGGTTCAATGTATCGCCTGGCTCTGTGAATGTGGCACCATTAACCACCAGTTCAGCACATTGCTGTGTGCTGCCATTGAGTTTTCTGATATAGCTAAAATAGGCCTTATGGTTATCTTTCACATGGGAGGCTATTTTAATGTCAACATTGGCTTTGCTTAACCTAATCAGCCCTTTTAGTTGCCTATTTAATTTGATGAGAGAATTTTTTTTTCTTTATAAGAATTAACCTTCCTGATTTTTGCCATACTTTTTTTTAGTATATCTTGTTTAATTTGGGATGCTACCAGGGCTGTTTGCTTTTAGGGTTATTTCTGGACATCTGGTAGGTACAACAAGCCTCTACATAGCCATTTACATGACTGTGCAGAGTTTCCGAGAGCATTTCAGCATAGGCTGCTGTGTTCTAAGGGTTTGGAGGGGCAGTGAATTTTGACAAACTCACCTAAAAAGGTAATTTGCCTTGGAATAATTCCTGTTACTGATCTCAGGCCAGTCTTGAACTTAAGCAAGCGTGTGATGGAGACTCTCTTTTGAAGTCACACAGCAAACAATTTTGCTTTTTTGTAGAGGCAAATGGCTGGATGTGCTTGATCAATCTCCATGTTTATTTTCATATCGAAATTGCCAAAGCATGCAGGAGATACATATGCTTCTGCCATAGGAGCCAGTCACTTTCAGTTCATAGCCCTGCCCTTTAGAGTCATATCAGCCTCCTGTGTGTTCACTAAGTGCATGGCAGTGGTTTGTAGCTCACCTGCATTCCAAGAGATTCATGTGTTTCAATATCTCAATCTCTAGCTCCTTGCTACCACAACAGAGGAGTTCCTAAAGGCCAGAGATTCCATCATTAAGCACTTTCTCTCCTTTGGCATCTCTGTAAACTACCAAAAATCAAACTGGCAACCAATTCAATTCATATGATTCCACCTGGAAACCACAACATGCATAGTTTCTCTTCCCTCAGAAAGGGGGCCCAGATTTTGAGACACTCAAACCAAAACATTCTTAAATTTACCACTCTACTATAGATCCTAGCCCTTCAAGTCCTAGGGCTGATGGCTTTTTCTATACTCATGGTACACATTGCTCAATTCCACATGACAATTCTGCAATGGCCACGTGTCAGATCACCCTTTTAGAGTTTGATTATGGCGTTGGCTAATGTCCCCCTTTGTTCTCTTAGGAAGACCCTCTTCAGCAGTGATCACAATTGCCTCTCCTTGGGGGTAGAGAGGCATTATAAAAAGGACAATAGTCCAGGATACAGGGACACAGTAAATGGCCAACCTTCACTTCATTGTCAACTCAAAACCACAACATGCATAGCTTTACTTGCCTCAAAAAGGGCCCAGACTTTGAGACATTTGTTCCAAAACCTCTGAGTCTTATGGTTGATGGCTTCTTCTGTACTCATGATACAACTGGCTCAGTTCTACATAAGAATTCTACAAAGGCCATAGCTGTCAGATTACTCTTTGGCTCCAGTAATAATCACCCACCATTGTAGAGTTTGGCTATGGTGGTGGCCAACTTCCTCATTCAGCTCTCCTTGGAAAAACAGTTTCAGTGCCACCATCCATAATGGCAGTGGCAACTACAGACTACCCTTAGGAGAGAAGGGGCATTATCAAGAATACTATCATGGTACATGGATAAAACAAGAGGACAACCTTCACATCATAGTCGTAGAGATAAAAGCAAGCATCCTTACATTGTTGGAACTACAGGATTTCTTATCTTTAGGGGTGATTTCCATTCAGACAGACAACATGACTGTGGTTTGGTACATCAAACAGGGAGGAACTAGGTCCTACCCCTTATGCCAAGAAGCCATGAGAGATGTGGCAAAGGGTGATGGCTTCACATCACTTCTTGATAGTAAGGCACAATATAATCATATTGATCACTGCAGTAGCTTTAGCTATATGGGATATATAGTTCTCAGGATATAATATTCAGCCAGTTTCCAAAGCTTCAGGGCACCTTCCCTGTGCCCAAACTGTCAGATAGCTTGAGTTGACTAAAAGACAAGATGCTATGTAGTCCTGTCTCGCTGTAATTCTTGCTGGATGGGTTCGGAGCAGATTCTCGGCTCCAACTCTGCAGATACTAAAGCTCGAGAGCTTTTACTGGCTCGAGGCTAACCCCTATCCCATAGTGCCTCATGGCAATTCCCCAGATCTCGTTTGTCACAAAAGCTTCGTGGTGGTCTCCTTACTGGCTCGTTGGCTAAGTAGAAAATATTTTTTTTTGATAAATCTTATTTTTCGTCTATTTTCTTCATTTTTCTACCTTAATAGTTGATGTTAAGTTTTCTATCTCGCCTTCATTCTTGCTGGTTGGGTTTGGAGCTCCGACTCGGCCATCTTAAAAAGTTCAAGAGCTGCCTACTGGCTCGAGGCCCCCCCCCATATCCCATGATGCCTGGTACTAGCTACCCAGATCTCGTTTGCCGCTTCTGCTGCGAGGTTGCTTTTGCTGGCTCAGGTCATATTTTTCCATTTTATTGTTAGCATATATATATAAATGTATATTGTAGTTAGTGTTTAGAATAGTTGTAGTTATAGTTATCTATTTGTAATTTAGTCTCCTTCCCTGGAAACTCGTTTCTTGTTTGAGAGTTTTCCCCTTCCCCCCTCTGCCCTTTGTTTTCTTCAAGGTAGCCGTTTTTAGTTACAGGCTAATCCTTGTTCTTCAATATTTATGTAGTAGTTTTTTTATTAGAAATTGTAGATCAGTAGGTTTATTTACCTTTTCTTGGATAATAGAGTGTGTGTGCTGTTAGGGTGTGGTAACTTGTGTTGAGTGCGTGTGTTTTACTAGTTAGTTACTTCCCTTCTGTTGCTTTTTCTCTGTGATTGTTTTTTCCCTTTACAGGAATGTCTAAAGATACGAAAGTATCTGGATTCAAGAAGTGTGAATCATGCTGTCAGAAGATGTCACTGACAGATGGTCACACTTCTTGTGTCTACTGTTTGGGCGCCCTATACCTGCAGGACTCTTGTTCGGTGTGCCATGCCTTTAGTCCAAGAGTCTTGCAGGAGCGTAGCAATAAACTAATCCTTAGGGGTTTGCTCAAACCTGAAGGGTCTCCGGCTAAGGCCCAGCCAGTGAAACCCTCTAAGCCAACGAAGTCGTCGGCTCCCAGTTCGGAGCCGTCATCGGGTGTGGCTTCTGCTTCAACTTCGGTTCTGGCTGGAACCGAAGTACCTGTCTCCCAGTCAGCCACGACTCTGGTGTCGGAACAGTGAGGGAGCCAAAAATCGCTCTAGATCTCCATCCCTAGAGTTGATACACTCGGCTCCGGGGTCGCCTCTGTTACAGTCGGAGCAAAGTCACCGATCCCACTTTTCTCAGTCTTCTAGACTATCTGACCACGATTTGGAGAATGTGGTGAGTAGGCTTCTAAAATTGCAGGCCCTGGCTACAATGTTATCCAGCCCCCCTCATCAGGGTTCGGCTCCGCCTGTCTTTGCAGTAGTTCCTCCTTTGACTCACCCCTTGAGTTCGGAGCTGGAGCTTGTTGGGGTTCGGATCGTGGAACCGTCGGCGCCGATACCTACCCTTTCGGTTCTGTTGTCGGCTCTGATCTCTTCCATGGTGCCGTCCTTGGAGTGATCTGGGCACCGGGACTACCTCAACAGCTCCGAGGGGGCAAGTGGCATCGGACCATTGTCCGACCCCGTTCTCCCTCTCGGAGCTTCGGCACAGGTGAGTTCGGCTCGTAAATTGGCTTTGGAGCAGTCTCTCTTGGTGCCGGGAAGGATTCCGGTCTCTTCGGAGCCGGAGCCTTCTCCGCTGTCGGGAAGGGGTGCCTTCGAGGTCATGAGGAGTGTGCTGGCCTCCGAGTCAGCCCCACGATCAGCCTCATCGGCTCCTCCCCCCATGGTGCCTGCGTCTGCCTCTGCCCCTCCTCCAGACCCCAAACGTGGGGAACAAGCGCTCCAGGGCACCCCATTGGGTGTATCTTCCTCTTCCGAGGCCTCCCCTGATCATTCAGAGGAGCCCCCTCAAAAGAGGAAATGCAAGAGGAAGCATGTTGACTCCCCTGAGTCTGTCACTTCAGATACCGACTTAGAGGATTCGGAAGGATCCCCCGAGATCCCCCTCTGAAGATGTCTCTTTCTCATACATCCCTGACATACTTAGGCAGAGGGGGAACTGGACTACCCTCAATCCTTCCGAGGATGAGTCGGTATTCCTGGACGCGTTTGGTTCCCGAACTTCCACCTCCTGGGTGTCTCCGCCTTTTGATCTGCTGATGTTGGTGGCTCGGAAGGCGTGGTCAGCCCCAGACACAGTGGAACCAATCCCCCGAAGACCCACAAAATTTATTACTGTATCACAGGACAAGCAATTTCTGACAACGGGTGTTCCCGTTGATGCCATGGTGGTAGCAGCGGCCACAAAAAAGGTGTTCGCTGAAACTTCTTCATCTGTCCATCCCCCTAATAAGGAATCTCGGACGATGGACAGATATGGGAAGCAGATGTTTTCCTCAGCGACCTTCTCCATGAGGTTGCTGAACTACTTGTGCCACTTTACCCGCCTTCAAAGGGATCTTCTCAAAGAGCTAGGAGATACCCTTCAAGATCCATCAGCTGCAGGGGCCCAGGCTAAGGTTGCCTCCCAGCTGGCGACTCTTAATCCGGTAGTAAACTCCTCCATGCGGCTCATCTCTTATGCAGCCGATGGTGCAAGTAGGGCCGCAGGTACAGGCGTGGCCTTGAGGAGGCATGCTTGGATGCGGTTATGTAACTTTGCGGAACCCTTCAGGGCATCTTTCACCAACACCCCCCTTTCATGGTTCTGCTCTTTTTGGACCACAGGTGAAGGATACCCTTACCAGGTGTGAGTAGGATGGCAAGACTCTTTCTGCTGTGGGAGTCCGTTTTTCCACTTCTTCTAGACCATATCCCTAAGGTCAGAAGAGTGGGAAGATGTGGTTCCAGAAAACCCAGGGAGCCGTGCCTGACACACATGGTGAGTTCCCCTCCAGGGGCAGAGGAGGGAACAACAATAAACGCCGCCCTCGGGGCAGAGGGGGTCCATAAAATCAGGGCAACAGAGAATCTTTCTCTAACAAGCCCTTCCAGCATCCCTGAGGTGCTGCCCGGCTGTCCACCTTCGGAGGCAGTCGGGGGAAGTATAACACAAGACAAATGGGTACTGTCTATCATATCCGAAGACTACAAAATCCCCTTCTTTTGCACCCCCTACATTCCCAACAAATCCCTTCCAGATGTTCCACCCAATCTAAGGGATCAAGCAGTTAAAGAAATATCAAAACTGCTAAGAAAAAGAGCCATCCAGCCAGTCCCAGCAGACCAGCAAGGATCTGGAATTTACACAAGGTTCTTTTTGGTACCAAAAAAGACAGGGGACTGGAGACCCATTCTGGATCTCAGCAGACTAAACAGGTCTGTTCAAAGAACGAAATTCTGGATGGTCACACTACAGTCCATTTTACCCTTTCTGGGTCAGGACAATTGGATGTGCTCCATAGATCTTCAGGATGTGTACTACCATATCAAAATGGACAGACGCTCCAGAAGATTCCTCCGCTTCCAGCTGGGAGCCAGTCATTATCAGTTGAAAGCTCTGCCCTTTGGTCTTACCACAGCCCCCAGGGTGTTCACCAAATGTTTGGCAGTAGTTACTGCTCACCTGAGACAGCAAGGATTCCAGGTGTTTCCATATCTAGACGACTGGCTCCTTATTGCTACCACCAGACATCACCTGCTGTGAGCCAGAGACTACACCATCCAAACTTGCTCCAAACTAGATATCACAATAAATTTCGAAAAGTCTGCATTGTCACCTTGTCAATCTATTACCTTTATAGGTGCAAACTTAAATACAAACGACATGTCAGCGAGACTTCCATTAGACAGTGTTAGACATTCGCCGACATGTGCAGGTCTTATTAGGATGCAAAAAAATTCAGGCCAGATTCATCCTAAAAACCTTGGGTCTCATGGCAGCGGCTATCATACTAGTCCCCCTTGCTCGTTTTCATATGAGGATTCTTCAGTGGATGCTGTTCACCCAATGGTCTTTCCAGCAACTTCCAATGTCACACATGATAATGATCACACAGACATGCAAAAACCAACTTGCTTGGTGGATGGTTTCCCCATCAGTACCCCAGGGAAGACCATTTGCTCTTCCTCCACCAGTGGCTATGTGGTGAACACGGATGCCTCCCTGATCAGGTGGGGGGCATTTTCAGGGCAGAACAGTCCAAGGCACCTGGCAGCCTCACGAGTACCATCTGCATGTCAATGTCTTGGAGATGAGGGCCGTGCTTTTGGCATTGCAAGCTCTTCAGAACTCCTCCCACCGGGACCATTGCAATTCAAACAGACAATATGTCGGTAGTGTGGTACATCAACAAGCAGAGCGGAACCAAGTCCTACCCCCTATGTCGAGAAGCACTCAGACTCTGGCAGTGGGCGATCTCTTCCCAAAGGTTTCTGATAGCAGTGCACATCCCTGGGAAGTCCAACGTTATAGCGGACAGGCTGAGCAGAGCAATTCTCATGCCTCACGAGTGGTCTCTCAATCAGACAGTGGCGGACCAAATCTTCCACAAATGGGGTCAGCCTTGCTGCGACCTCTTTGCCACCCCCCTTCAACAGCAAGTGCAACAATTTCTTCTCTCTTCTCCCTCTTCCCGGGCACTCCCCCAGAGATGCTCTAGTTCACGATTGGCCTCAGGGACTTCTTTATGCATTCCCTCTGTTTCCCAAACTAATACAGAAAGCTACCATATTGGGATGCAAGATGATCCTCATTGCCCCTTACTGGCCTCGACAAATTTGGTTCCCATTCCTGCATCATCACCTTCTCGAGCAGCCCTGGACACTGGACCCAGTTCCAGACCTCCTGATCCATCAATCGGGCGGGCTGCACCAATCCCTTCAATCTCTCCAGCTCACTGCTTGGTTCATAGGTTCATACTAGGCTATCTGCCCAAGGGCATTTATAAGCCTAGCCCATAGTTATGTGGCTTTCACCACCCCTTTAGTTTGAATAAAAACTATGCCTATCATTTTTCTGTGCCTCTGTCAAGCAGTGACACTGAAGTAATCCCTGGGGTATATCTGCGATCTCCCATCCATTGGTCAAGATTCCTCTTGAACAAGGCCAGCGAGGTGCTCTGCCTCACATGTACCGGGATTTGTTCCACAGCATAGGGAGTCTCTGGGTGATGAATCTGTCCCTCCAGCACGTTCTATTTATAACAGTGTCAAGGTTTAAGTCTCCCACCCTTGTGGTTCTGAGGGATCTAGATTTTTTGAGGTGAAGCATATTCATCAAATCTGGGTTTGACATGGCCTTATATGTCAGGCACAGGTCACCTCTGAGCAAGCGGTATGAGAATGAATAAAGCTGGAGTTCTTTCAGTCGGGCAGCATAAGATATATTTTTGAGACCCTTTATCCTTTTGGTGAGGAACTTTTGGGGCCTTTCAAGCTGCATCAGGTGTCTGGTCAGATACATTCGAGCGGGGCATTGTACTCAATCATAGGTCTAATGAGTGATGAGTACAGGGGGACGATGACCTCCCTTGATCTAGATGTGAATCCCTTCATGATCAGGTGGGCGATATAGAAGGTTTTCCTAACTACTTTAGCAACATGAGTGTCAAACGAAAGACTACTGTCAACTTGGGTCCCCAGATCCCTGATGACTTTTTCTGTGCTCAGTGGATTGTCACCTATATGGTAGCTAGGGGTAACCTTGTTTTTCCAAGGGTATGACTATGCATTTTTGGCGTTTAACTTCAGGCCATGGCTCTGGCACCAGTTATCCGTTTCTGTGAGGCCCTTCTGGAGGATATCTGTGTCAGATGTGTTTTCGACTATGGCCCAGTTTGCAGTCATCTGCAAACTTTGTCAGCCATAACCCTCCTGTGTTTGCTTGTACTTCAGAAAAGTAGATGCCGAACAAGAGTGGACCCAGGACTGAGCCCTGTGGGACACCACTTGTGACAGGCTTTGAGTCTGACATGGCTCCAGCAACTCTGACCCTGTGGGTTCTGTCGCTTAGCCAGTTTGCAACCCATCTTGTGATGTATGGGTTTACATTCAAGCTGATGAGTTTTTCGATGATACCTGAGTGGGGTATTGTGTCGGCCTTTGCCAGGTCGAGGTAGGCTGTATGGACTGCCTTTCCTCATCAATGGCCTTGGTGACTGTCTCGAAAAAGTCAACCAAGTTTAAGAGGCAGGATCTGCCTTTGACAAAGCCAAACTGGGTTGGATCCAAAGTCTGCAAGTTCCCTATGTCTTTATTTATGAGTTCCATTATGATCCTCTCCATGGCTTTGCAGATAAGGCTTGTCAAGCTAATGGGGCGGTAATTTCCAGGGTCTGTGGAGGCACCGCCCTTATGAAGTGGGACCACAGTCGCCACTCCTTGGTCCTGAGGTGAGGCTAAGATTAAACAGCTGTCCTAACTGTGGGTTTAATTCCTCGTTGAGTTCATGAAGCACACATCCGGTCCCATGGATGCTGTGTTTTTTGCCTTAGTGAGGGCAGTTCTCACCTGGGCGTTGGAAATGTTTGGGGGGCTACAATCCTCTGGAATAGATATCTCTCCTTTTGGGGGGGGGAGAAGTTTGCACTGAACCTGTCAGCCAGTATGTTAGCAATGTGTGTAGGTTCAGTAATTTTCACATCATTTTGAACTAATTCTGAGCATATCTGGGAGTTTCCTCCTAGGTTTCTAACATAGCTAAAGAAGGCCTTATGATTCTCTTTAGAGTCCTTGATTTTTCTCTCAAAATTTGCCTTGGATGATTTTATGAGAGCTCTTAGTTTTTACTTATAATGATCAAAGGTGTCTTACCTTTCAAGGATTTTGCTCTATCTTGTAGTAGCTTCCTCCTTTGTTGTAGAGCTTGTTTATGGCTGGGGTCCACCAGACTGGACGCTTGCCTTTGGTACAGAGAGTCTTAGTTTTGTTTGGGATTGCCTGATCCATGCAGTCCTGTAGGTGCTGGTAGAAGGCATTTGTAAGTGATTCAGCGGTTTGAGTAATGTTTACCACTGGCTCAGGGGCCTTAAAGGAGACCACACTAGTTTTAGAAGTGTGAAATCGGCTTTTGAGAAGTTTTTCACTGTGGTCTTTTTGTTTCAGGTGGGGCGATGAGGACCTCCAGCGAGATTAGTTTATGATCTGATCTCACCAGTGAGGGGTATACTTCGGTGTTGAACATTTTGATCCCATGTTCGTGATGATGAGATCAAGTATGTTTTCACCTCTTGTGGGGATGGTGACTAGTTGTTCCATGGCATTTGAGTTTATGAACTCCAGGAATCTTTGGGTTAGAGTGTTCGGGCTTGAGTAGTGTTCCCAGTCTATATTAGGGTAGTTGAAGTCACCTAGTATGATGGTGTTTGGAGATACATTTATCCTCCAATGTTTTCAGGAAGGCCATGTGAGGTTCCTGAGTTTGAGAGGGTGGCCTGTAACATGCTACAAATTGCAGAGCAGTCTTGCCTATGGTTAATTGCACCTGGATGGTCTCCAATGCATCGTGCGTTGCCACCAACCTTGAGGTGTGGGTGTCCTTTATGAATATGGACACCCCCCCTCCTTTCTTGGTGTTGTCCGGATTTTGGGGCCGGAACGGTTGCTCCACTTCCGACCATAGCCAGGCTTCCGAACATCTCCCACTCAGTGCGTGAAATCATCTTATCATCGCATAAGTCTACCACTAGGAAGACTTATGCTAGTAAGTGGAAACGTTTCTCTTTCTGGGCAGAGGCTAGAAATATAGATCCCTTTTCAGTCCCTGTGCACCATATTTTGGATTTTTTAGCGGAACCTTTTCATGCTGGATCTTCTTCTGCCATGATTAGAGTTCAATTAGCTGCAATTTCAAACTTTCATACAGGCCTATCAGATACTAGTATTATGTCCCATAAGCTTTGTAAAGCTTTTCTCAAAGGGACTACTTTAATCAGGCCCCCAGTGAGAGATCCCCTGCCTCCGTGGGATCTAAATTTGATTTTAGCTTCCCTGATATTGCCCCCCTTTGAACCTGCAGCTTCTTGTTCTTTGAAGTTTCTTTCTTGGAAAACCCTTCTTCTGGTTGCAATTACTTCAGCTAGAAGAGTTTCTGAACTTCAGGCTCTTTGTGTTCGCTCTCCTTATCTAGTTTTCCACAAGGACAGAGTTTCTCTCAGGACTAATCCTTCCTTCCTTCCAAAGGTTTCTTCTGAGAATAATTTGAATCAGTCTATTGATCTCCCTGTGTTTTTTTCCAAACTATTCCAACAAGTCAGAGTACAAGTTGCATCAGTTGGATGTTCATACACAGTTGTGTTTTTACTTGCATAGAACTAAGCAAATCAGAAAATCAGACCAGCTGTTCCTGTCCTATGCTGAGGGTAAACAAGGTCTACCAGTGTCGAAAGTAACTTTATCTAGATGGTTGATGTCTATTATTACATTGATATATCAGCTAAGGAATAAAGAGCTTCCTGCTAAACCAAAAGGTCACTCCACTAGAGCTCTAGCTACTTCAGTGGCTTTTCAGGCAAGATTGCCAATGGAAACTATTTGTGCGGCAGCTACATGGGCCAATCCTCATACCTTCATTTCACTTTATAAGCTGGACGTGGCCTCCAGGAGCAGAGCTGATTTTGGTTCCACTGTTCTGAAGAGTCTGTTCCGATGAGCCACCCAGGATTGAGATGCTAGGGATGCTGTTCCAACCAGCAAGAATGAAGGTGAGATAACTTCTTAACGTTAAGTTGTCTATGTACCTACCATAACGTTCCATGTTAGTTGTCTTCTTCTCGCCTTCTTTCTTGCGTCCCACCCTCCACCCCCCTATCCTAGTAGACGGAGAAGAGTTCCTTGTGTTTTTCTTTCACTGGCTGAGTCTTATCTGGTACTCTCTCCAGTAGGATTTATGCATTCTAGGATAGGATTCCTGTATTATTATGTCTGCAGTTAGACTTACCAAACGAGATCTGGGTATCTAGCGCCAGGCATCATGGGATATAGGGGGGCCTCAAGCCAGTAGGCAGCTCTCGAGCTTTTGAAGATGGCCGAGTCGGAGCCGAGGATCGGCTCCGAACCCAACCAGCAAGAAAGAAGGCGAGAAGAAGACAACTAACATGGAACGTTATGGTAGGTACATAACTTCTTATTATCTATTACCTGTGTGATTGTTGTTGAGTGCTTGATCCTCTATTCCACTTTTTAGGATTGTTTTAGTTAGAGGGCCGTAGTTGCCCGTTTATTTGGGCCTTTCCTCCCAGAGTGCTAATCCTTCCCTTTAAAAAAAAAAAAAAAAGTTTTTCTTCCCTTCATAACTTTGCTGTTAGTTATATAGTTAGTATTGTCATTATTGTTATTAACCTTGTATTCTTGTCAGCATGTCTAAACAGAAAGATAGGGAACATAAGGAACACTGCCCTTCTGACTTCAAGAAATGTGACAAGTGTTCGCAAAAAATGTCATTGACTGACGGTCACAATAGCTGTGTGTACTGCCTGGGAGAGGCTCATTTACAAGAACCCTGTACCTTTTGCCATGCCTTCAGTACTAGGTTTTTTAATGAGAGAAAATGTTAACTGATAGACAGGAGTCTTATGACTAGTTACTTCCAGGAACAGCTGGAACTTGGTCAGACAGCTCCCAAAACTGTGAAGAGAAAATCTTTGGTTCCTGCATCACAGCCATCTAAAAAGTCTAAAGCGACGGAGCCAAGGAGTACTGGCTCTGATTCAGTTTCTTCTGTCTCAGTGCCGAGGCAACCTTCGGTATTGAGACACTCACCAGTTATTGACCCTATTTCACCAACTTTGAGGTCTCCTATTTTAGAAAGGAGGAGATCTCCTTCTGTCTCCACCTGTTCCTCCAGGACACTTTCAGATGAGGATATCAAGTGGGTGGTGAAGAGGTTGCTCTGTGATCCGGCTCTGGCCAAATAATTAGCTCTTCCGGACCCAAAGGCTTTGAAGCCGTCGCATCTCCAGACCTACTGCTCCTCCTGCTTCGCTCTCAGAGTTGAACACTTTGGGTCCTTCTGCGTTGGATCCTTCAGTTCCAAGAATTCTTCCTGCTTCCTCCGAACCAATAACTCTATCCTCAGTGGCTCAATCTGGAGCCAAGGGATCTGGGAGCCGATGCTCTCGAGATGACTCCGAGAGGGATAGTCACCCCATTTTTTCTTCAGAACCGACCCTCCTCCTCAGTGCTTCGGCTTGACTGAGCTTGGTTCCCACGTCTGCTTCGGAACCTGTCCCTCCTGCTCAGAGCCAACCTTCCATATCCTCGGAGCGGAGGTCGTCTTCGGAGTGGGGTGGAAAGGCCTTTGAAGTGATAGAAAAAGCTTTGTCCAGTGCCAAAGCCCTGCCTTTGGACCTGATGTCCCACCACCAGCAGGCAGCAACCTCTTCTCCCCCGCCACCCCCTCGGTGTGGGGAACCAGAGACTCAAGCAGCCCCTATTGGAGGTGTCCACTCTTCTGAGACCTCCCCAGATTATCCCACTGGAGAGTTCCCTTGGAAGAGACTTTGTAAGAGGAAGCACATTGACTCGCCTGAGTCAGTCACGTCAGACACCGATTTGGATGAGTCAGAAGGGTCCCCTAGACCCACCTCTGAGGATGTCTCTTTTGCTGACATCCTTGAAATCCTCAGACAGAGGGGTGATTAGAAGACCTCTAACCCTATTGAGGGCAAATCAGTGTACCTTGAGGCCTTTGGTTCTCGACCTTCCACCTCCTGGGTGACACCGTCTTATGACCATCTCTTGGGGGTCATATCCTGGAAAGCCTGGACCTCCCTGGACACAGTGGAGCCTGTCCCAAGGAGGCCAAACAAATTTATGACTGCCCCGGAAGATAAGTCCTTTCTTTCTAAGGAAGTTCCTGTGGGTGCTATGGTGGTAGTAGGGGCCACAAAACAGGAGTTGTCCGAAACATCTTCTAATATCCATCCTCCTAATAAAGAGTCCAGGACGATGGATAGATCTGGAAAGCGTACCTTCTCTTCAGCGGCCTTTACCTTACAATCGCTAAATTACCTGTTCCATTTTACTAGACTTCAAAGGGATCTCCTGAAGGAGTTGGGAGACGCCCTTCAGGGTTCAGTAGCTTCGGGATCCATGGACAAGGTATCTGGGCAGCTCTCCACCCTTATATCTATAGCTAACTCCTCCATGAGGCTGATTTCCAATGCAGCTGATGAAGCAAGCAGGGCAGCCTCAGCAGGAATTTCTCTTAAGTTACATAGACGCATCCAGGAATGTCTCCTAATGGAATCCTTTAGATCTTCCTTTACCAATGTCCCCTTTGATGGTTCAACTCTTTTTGGACTGCAGGTAAAAGAGACTTTGAGCAGGTGTGAGAAGGAAGGGAAAACCTTATCTGCTGTCGGAATCCGTTTCTCCCTTCCTTCTAGACCCTATCCCAACGTTCAAACAGGAGGGAAAATGTGGTTCCATAAATCCCAAAAAGGTGTCCCTCAGGCAACAAGGTTAACCCTCCCCTACAGGCAGAGGGGGAGGATATAATGGAAGACCCTGCCCTTGTGGCAGAGGAGGTCCGCAACATCAGGGAGATAGAGATACTTTCTCTGATCGTCCCTTCCATCGCCCCTGAGGGGTTGCCTGACTGTCCGTCTCTGGAGGTAGTCGGGGGTCGTCTTTCACTGTACCCAAGCACCTGGCTACAAATTTCCCAAGATCGTTTGGTACAAACCATAATATCCAGAGGTTACCTTATTCCCTTTGTTTCCGATCCCCCGGTAAACCAGTCTTTACCAGATGTGCCACCCATTCTATTAGACCGTGCAACATCAGAGGTCATCTCGTTGCTTCAAAAAAGAGTCATCCAAAAAGTCCTCACAGAGGAAACAGGATCCAGAACTTACAATTCTTTTTAATTCCAAAAAAGACAGGGGACTGGAGATCAATTCTAGATCTCAGCAAACTCAGCAAGTCTGTAAAGAAATCGAAGTTCCATATGATCACTCTGCAGTCAATATTTCCCTTTATCGAGAAAGACAATTGGATGTACTCAATAGATCTTCAGGATGCGTACTACCACATCAAAATGGACAGGCACTCCAGAAGACACCTACGCTTTCAGCTGGGAGACAGTCATTTTCAATTTCGAACACTGCCCTTTAGCCTCACTACAGCCCCCAGATTGTTCACCAAATTCATGGCAGTGGTAATTTTTCACCTGAGGCATCAAGGATTCCAGGTGTCTCCATACCTAGACGACTGGCTCCTCACTGGTACCACCAAACACCAACTAATAAGAACCAGGGACGAGACTATCTTTGTGCGCAAGATTAGGCATTACATAACCCTGACAAAATCAGCCTTATCTCCATCGCAGTGCACTGTATTCTTAGGCTCAGAAATAGACTCAACAACCATGACAGCAAAACTGACACCAGAAAGGACAGAATCATTGCACAACCAAGTCAGATCCTTGCTGAAGAAAGACAAAATACAGGCCAGGATAGTCCTTCAGGTCCTAGGGACTACGGCTTCCACCATTCTCTTAGTTCCCCTTGCCCGTCTGCACATGAGAGTACTCCAGTGGCTATATGCCCAGTGGTCAATGCAGGATCTTCCCCTGTCTCACCAAATTCTCATCACAAACTCCTGCAAGAAGGATCTAACATGGTGGTTACATACAGATCAACTACATCTAGGTCGCCCACTTGCTCTCCCTCAAACAAATGCAGTCTTGACCACTGACACCTCCCAGATAGGGTGGGCGGGCATTATCTGGGAATTATGGTGTAAGGTATTTGGCAGGATCACGAGAACCACTTGCACATAAATGTTCTGGAGATGAGAGAGAGGAGAGCAGTGCTATACATGTTGCAAACACTTCACAGTTCTCTTCCCACTGGGACAACTGCAATTCAATCAGACATGTCTGTAGTGTGGTACATAAACAAGCAAAAGGGAACCAAATCTTACCCACTTTGTCGAGAGGCTTTAAGAGTATGGAAATGGGCGATGGACACAACGCTTTCTGGTAACAACGCACATTACGGGGAAGTCCAATATGATAGCAGACAAACTCAGTTGAGCAATTCTGATGCCTCACGAGTGGTCCCTGAATTCAGATGATGTGGAAGAGATTTTTCGCAAATGGGGGCCAGCCTTGCTGCGACCTATTCGCCACGTACATGAACACCAAATGCAGCAGCTACTTTGCTCTAATTCCCCATCTGGGGATGCTACCCAGGGATGTTCTGGTCCACAATTGGCCTCCGGGACTCCTTTATGCTTTTCCACCCTTTCCTCTCATACCAAAAGTGATTCAAAAAGCAAAACTGTTGAAGAGTACCCTGATCCTCATTGCTCCTTACTGGCCTCGCCAAGTCTGATTCCCCTTCCTGTGGCCCTACCTCTTGGAGGAGCCATGGATTCTGGAACCATCTCCAGATGATCTGATTCATCAATCAGGGCAGTTCCATCTTACTATCTAAACCCTGAAATTGTCAGCATGGCTACTCCAGTTCCACGAATAGCCAGGTGTGTTTCCCTTTCCCCACAATCAAACACATTCTGATTTCTTCACACAAACCTTCCACCAGGAAATTATATTCCAGTAAATGGAAAAGGTTCTCCATTTGGGCAGCAAACTAAGGCATAGATCCCTACTCAGCTCCTATAGAGTCTATCCTGGCATCCATCTTTCATGAAGGAGCTGCAGCTGCTACTATTAGAGTTCAGTTAGCTGCCATCTCTAATTATTCATTTTGGCTACATGGGAAATCCAATCATGTCCCACTCTTTATGAAAAACCTTTTTGAAAGGAGTCCTCCTTCTCAGACCTCCAGTCAGGCAACCACTGGAGCCCTGGGACCTAAGCCTTGTTCTTACATCTTTAATTTCTCCACCTTTTGAACCCTCTTCTTCATTGCATCTGAAATTCTTGTCTTGGAAGACACTGTTCTTAGTGGCTATAACATCTGCTAGGAGAGTTTCAGAATTGCAGGCCCTCACCATTCGACCTCCTTACATTGTTTTCCACAAGGATAGAGTCTCGCTTAGAACTAATCCTTCCTTTCTTCCTAAGGTATGTTCAGAGCATAATATCAACACAACTATTGAACTACCAGTTTTCTTCCCAAATCATACTAATAAATCAGAATACATACTACACCAATTGGATGTCCACAGAATTCTCAGGTTTTACCTGCACAGGACTAAAGAATTTAGAAAATCAGACCAATTGTTTGTTTGTTTTTCAGACAAAAATAAAGGCTTGCCCGTTTCTAAGGTCATTTTGTCTAAATGGCTATCAGACTGCATTTAATTTGCTTACAAAGCTGCTGGCAAACAATTACCAGCCAAAGTAAAAGGCCATTCAACCAGAGCAGTGTCAGCTTCATATGCCTTTAGATCAAAACTCCTGATTGATACCATTTGTGCAGCAGCTACTTGGGCAAGACCTCATACCTCTGTCACTCATTACAAATTGGATTTGGCCTCCCGCGACAGGTCATCCTTTGGGTCCAATGTGCTGAAGAGTCTCTTCTCTTGAGCCACCCTGGATAAAGGGGCCAGTAGTTTTAAAACCAGGAATGTTGTGTACTATTGAACCATCTCAAGACTGCAACATACTTTTAAATGGAGCACTCATTTTTTTCTGTCAGTATAAAAATGGTGTAAAGTAACTGAAAACATTGTTCTGTGAATATATTGTGTGTATTTTATTTTGTGCGACTGGTATGGTGTTTTAATCTGCTTTTTAGAATGTTTTTCTGTCAAAAAGTCCCTTTTTGGAATGGTAGTGTTGGCTGGCAATTGCTACTTGTCTTCCCCGAGAAAGAGGCACCATGAAACAGACTATTAGTCCCATGGTCAGTCCTTCTTGCAGCCACAAAAAGAAAAAATTAAGCAAACAGCGTTTCCCACCACAGCAGGGTAGCAATTGGCCATTTATTGTACCTCAGACCATTCATCTTTCACCCTGGATTCCTCTTGAGTAGCAAGTACAGCCACTATGGACCAAGGGTTAGCTATGTCCTATACAGAGGTCCCATTAGTGGGCAAGGGAGAGCCACTCATGTCAGTCCTGGGAAAAGGAACAGGGAAGTTTTCCCTGTTTTGCACTATGGTGTGCTCATCGCTGGGGAAGCTGCCACCTCCGTTATCAACACAGTTGGCCCCACGTATCCTTTCAAAAAGAAATGGAAAACCAAGCATCTATCTACCCTCATTTTTTTTAATTGGAGTAGATTACTGAGTCTGTCATAGGGTTTAATTCAGGCTATTGATCCTTCTTGTAAAATAGTATCTGGTAAAAGAAAGAGGGATCCCTCTTACAATAGTCAAGATTCTGAATCCGAATATGAAGATGCAGGGATGGATACAGGGGTTTTCCCTCAGATTTCTGATTCATAGTCAGAGGAGACCTCAGTTTCTGATTTTCCTTGTGTGGGATTCTCTTTCTCTGAGACTACTGCTAGAATGTGCCAGTGTTGTCAGTGGGTGAACACTGAGATTTTTCAGTCGCTCAGAAAATACTTTGAGTTGTTACAGAAGGATTTTCCACAATATACGCTCATTCCTCCTGTTCTTGCCCGTTTCAGAGGATGTGTGTTACTGCCTACAATTTTCCTGACATTCAACCAGATTCCTTTAAAAGGACAGGATATAAATTTCCACAGTCTTTTAAATTTTTATACAGTATTCCCAAACCTGACATAGCAACTATAGCTTTAGTTGATCCTGCTGCTGCTAAGCACTTTGTTAATTCCAATTCTACTCTTTCCGATAAGGATGACAAAATTATTGACAGGTATGGGGAAAATTTATATTTCTGCAACTTTGATTTTCAGAATTTTGAACTGTCAGGCTGACAAGCTAAAAGCTTGTTCTGACAAACTGTGAAAGTATGAGGAATGTTTTATCTGCAGTTTCTTCTTTTGATGAAAAAGCTGTCTTATTACTTAGTTTCTTCTATTGCAACTGTGTCATTCTGTTGATACATAAGGGCTGTGGCCACTAGTACTGTTTTGAGGAGGTTTGAATGGCTGCATTCTCAGAACCTCCTAGATAAAATGAGATTTTAAATTCTCCCTTGGATACAGATTTAGTGTTTGGCTCCTCTGCTGCAGAGGTGATGAAAAAATGTGGTGAAAGTGGTAAGCTGATCCAGGGATAAGATTGGTCAGCCCTCCTTTTCCAACATTTTCAAAGGATTTTATATCTCCTCCTCTAATTTATGCAAGCAAACAGAATAAACAGTCTCAACAAAATATGGGTGAATGGATCTTTAAGAAGAAATGGCAAGGGAGAACCAAAAACCGAACCTCCAAAAACCAAGGACAGTTCAGGTATGAATGACTGTTCAAAAGACGTTATCCCCTCCCATCGTTGCCCCTTTTCTCTTCTAGAATGTCTGAATATCCATTTTTCTCTTTGGCAACAAATTGTTTCAGACAAATGGGTTCTGAAAATCATTCATCAAGGTTACATATGGCAGTGGGAGGAAATTCTTAATCCTCAAGATCAGGCTGTTTTGTTTCCACTGGCTTTTCATTACATGCTGTCCCAAGGAGTGGCAGAATTACTTCCTCTTTCCCAGGTGGGGAAGAGTTTGTATTTAAGGATATCCCTGTGCTGAAACTTCCAAGATGGTTGCACATTGAGTAACAGCTTAATTCTAGCTCTCCCAGGGTGAAAACAGAAGGCCAGTAGACTTTTGTGTTTCTGGGAAGATTTCATTAACTGGCTAGTAAGTGCACTGCCTGGATGCCAGGCAAAAATGAAATACAAAGCACCGGAAGGAAAATCAGCTACAAAAGGTGAGGAAAAAGTACTGACTGGGAAAAATAATGCAGCTGTTCAGCAAAAAAGTGCAAGCTCCAGACATGACTTCCATTAACCTAGAGGAAAGCATAAGACAACTGCACACAGACCTGGCTAAAATAAACGAAACACTGATAGAGTATATCAACTCAAACAACAAAAGGCTGGGGAAAAAAATGGAAGAAGCTTTTAACAGATATTCAGATGAGGTGAGAAAACTGCAAAAATCAGTGGTCGAAATGAAGAAAAGGCTGGCTGAATAGGAGACTGCCCAAAAAGAGATGTTTCAAAAATAACAGTATTAGCATACAGAGCAAATGTGGAAAACCTCAGATTTTCAGCTGTAGTAGAGATGCTGGAAGAAACAGACTGTATTAATTTTATGAAAGTGCAAATAAGCAGCTTGACTGGTATTACACAGCAGGAGTTAATTGAAAGGGCACATCATGTGTGTATACGCCAGACCTGGCTATGAGAAAGCAACCTAGACCTTTAGTAGTAGAGATGCGATCCTACAAGCAGAAACGGTCAATTCTGACAAAATTGTGGCAGAAGGCCAAAGTACTAAAAGTAGGAGAAAGAGTTTGTGGAGAATAATTACTCATTGTACATCAGTTAGAAGAGGAGTAAATTCATTCCACTATTCAGGGAATGTTGAGAAGCAGGCATGAGATTCAAACTGGTGTACCCAGCTATCTTCAAAATATTCTTCCCTGGGGGGACAAAATTGTTTTTAATGAAGTACATGCTAAGGAGGAAATACAAACGTTTGTACAACAAAAAATGAGCTGTGAAACAGAAGGAGATTCTGCTTGTTCTTCTGGTAATAAAGACCAAAGAGAGTTTCAGTGGAAAATGCTGCAGAGAAGGAAGGGAGTATGAGAGCTAACTAGAAGAATTGAGAGTGCACTGGACATGAAGCAAAGACAGGATCTGGGAAATGGAAATGAACAGGAATAAAACGAGTAACTTGGAAACTAACACGTGGGATTACAATGCAATAATTATATTTGTGAAATATGACAAAATAAGAAAATCTGGAAATGTTGGACTTGTGGGGGACTCTAAAGTTCATGCCCTACTTCATGTCATTAATGTTCGGAAAATACTTAGGAGAGGGGAAGAGGAGGGAGAAAGTTAACTAAGTAAAACAGTTTTTTTTCTTAATAGTTCCATTTTTACAGTTCATAATTTTCTTTGCATGCTATAAAGTAAAATTTTCTCAGTTGTTTTAAGTGTAATGGAATACTACTGTAAACAGGTGGTCCTGTTTTTTCTTTCTCCCTTCTACTCTCTTTCTCCTTGTTCAGTTTTAAGAAATGCATGCACTGCAAAGTAAAAAAAAAAAGGCTTCTTTAAAAGAGCATGATAAAAGAAAAAATAATGTGTTTTTTTTCTCATTCTTGCATAGGGGAATGACTGCAGTAAGGCCCTTAGCTTGATCTATAACAAGTTTTAAGAGAAAGCAAGTAAATGAAAAACATACTGAATATTATAAGGCTTTTTGTTGGCGTATGCTTAGCAGCAATTCTGTATCTGGTCTCCCCCACCACCACCGCCTTTGGTTCTGAAGCAATTTTCAGCTAAAGCTCAAATCAGCCCTGGGAATTCTCAACTTGTAAACACAAGCCTTCCAGTAGAATTAATTATTAGGTGATGGTCATTGAATTTGTTTTTAACAATTTTCTCATACTTTGTGACCATCTTTGAGAGGTGAGCACAGCTGCATTGAGCTCCATTCAGCTTCTAACTTGGACCGCTTTAATGAAGTTGGCCACTCGGTAGGAACATACTCTACTAATCCACCCTTCTTACCATAGCTGGGTGGAAATTTTAGTTAAAGCATACTCCCCATTCTATAGTTCCAACTTCCCACTCCCTCCTAGGGAAGCTAACAACAGATTAAGTATTATTGGATCTTACCTTATCTTTAGGCTAAGCTACCTTCTTGCTCAATCTCTTCCTGTTACTGGTAGGTTTCTGCAGCTTTAGGTTCTCTTGCTCTAGCCCGCTCCATTCGCCCTTTGGGCTCACTCCACTCTCCTCCCTGCCCCCAAATTCCACCTGCCCCAGTACTCATACACTTATAGCCCATACATCCCCACCCCCTCCACAACAGCCTATTACCATCCCTCAGTCATCAGACCCACTCCCACTCCACACCCTCCACCTCACAACAGCCTCCTCTGTACACCCCACCCACACCATGCAAGGCACACTAGGATTACTATTACTAACTCTCACCACTCCAGCTTACACCACATCCATACACTGTAACATACCAACAAACACTACCTATCACACAAGATGCACCCACACACACAACCTCACACAAATATAGTAATATGCTCCACACTATTTAACAACTCATTACTCTACATACACAAAACAGCAACCATACAACCTCACAAAAGGTTAACAGTACCCAAAAAACACATAGATATAGCCTACGCCATAAAACTCACACTATTCCTCAGAAAATGGCTACTAATCTCAGGGGACATACACCCCAACTCAGGTCCAAGCAATCCAATCCTATCCCAGAAACACAAGTCAGACGTACTTATTATCAATATAAACACACGTAGCATATCCAACAAACTACATGAATTTCATGCATTCATATCCCACTATTCCCCAGACATACTAACCGTTACAGAGACCTGGCTACAACCTGCCACACAAAATGAAGAAATTCTTCCCCCAGGCTACAACATCCTAAGGCAAGATAGAAGTACCAAAAAGGGAGGTGGAGTTGCAATCTTATTTAAATATACACTCAACCTCCGACCGCTAAAAGCCCCACTTTCCAAATTCCAGAATG
This sequence comes from Protopterus annectens, assembly GCF_019279795.1. Taxonomy (NCBI): domain Eukaryota; kingdom Metazoa; phylum Chordata; order Ceratodontiformes; family Protopteridae; genus Protopterus; species Protopterus annectens. The sequence goes on from NC_056726.1 coordinate 1,354,461,573, forward strand.
TGAATACATTAGCTCCGTTATGTCCCTTAAAAACAAAAAGAGAATCAACATCCTCTGTAGTTATATTCCTCCTGGAAGTAACTCGCCTATAATACAAGAGATACTACAATGGGCCGCAATCAACATACTCCAAGAAACCATCCTGCTAGGCAACCTAAACGTAGACTGGCTAGCCTGCAACTACAACAGCCCCTCAAACCATATTAACTTATTTGGATTGCCACAACTAATCCAAGAACCCACCAGAGCAGACAAAAAAATCCAATAAAACCTCCACTCTAGATTGGACACTAGTTAATATCCAAACAGAAAATTATCATGTGGGCTGCTTACCTGATACACTGAGTGATCACTGCCCCACATTCCTCCTTCGTAAACAGGCAAACATACCCAAACCCATGCTATTCAAGGAGACTAGGGACGAGCACAAAGTCAATCCACAAACTCATAATAGTATGCTCCAGCAACAGGACTGGAATGCACTAAAAACTCTACCTTTAGACCAGGCAGTTGATTTTTTTAATACTACTTTTATGAATTTACTAAATATACTAGCTCCCATAAGGAAACTCAGGACTAAAGTTAACTATGCCCCATGGCTAAATAGGACAACAAAAGCCTTACTAAAAGCCAGAGACAATGCCTGGAACACATGGAAAAAGAATAACACTATCCAAGACAGACAGAAATATCAAGAACTATGAAACAAGGCCAAAACCCAAACAAAAGTAGATAAAAAGAACTACTTCTTAGACATCCAAAACGAGCAGTCTAGATACCCCCAAAAGTTCTGGCAGGCCATCAATACCCTTCTAAAATTGGGCAAAACCACCACCCCATCTCCCAACAATTCTGATAATGATAGCATAGCTTCAGAATTCAACCATCACTTAACAGAATCTATCCTCGGACTATCTATCCAACAAGAACACTAAAACCACCCCAACTGTAGAACAAACTAACATACCCACCTTCACACTCTCACCTGTACCAACCTCTTCAGTTAAAAAGCTACTCTCTAAACTAAAACCCACCACACTCGCAGCAGATGGTTTACCCACAAATTTTCTAAAATTAGCTGCAGAATCACTAGCCTACCCTGTCTCAATTCTTATAAACCGCTCTATACAAGAAACCTACGTACCCCATCTATGGAAAGTGTCACATATAATTCCCCTTCACAAAGGTGGAAACTCCTATGAACTATCAAACTACCGGCCAGTTGCTATCTTGTCCCCCCTTTCCAAGCTTCTGGAGAAATGTATTCACACACAGATAATGCACTTCTTATCCTCACAAAACCTTCTCTCCCCCACACAGCATGGTTTCCGTCCAAACCATAGCACAACCACTGCTCTACACTCCTTTACCAATCAGAGTAACCATCTAAGAAACAACAACAAATTTGTCTCAGCCATATTCCTAGATCTATCAAAAGCATCTGATATGGTCTCCCACAACCTACTCTTAGACAGTCTGTCAACCTCATCCTTCACCCCCTCTACTACTTCATGGTTTAGAAGCAATCTCTCTGACAGAAAACAATCAGTTAAATGGCAAAGTACACTATCTCCCCTATTACCAACTACTATAGGTATCCCACAAGGATCAGTACTGGGTCCTTCACTATTCACCATTTTCACTAACAAACTACATACTTCCACCCTGCATGCATCAGTTATACAGACCACAGATGACTCCACCCTAATCTGCTCAGCCCCATCCATAACCACTCTTCAAACGCTCACTCAAGAATCCTTCTGCTCCATGGAACAATGGATTACCAATATCCAACTCATTGTAAACCCCAGCAAGACCAAATTACTCCTTTTTACCCCCAATAAATCAAAATTCACACCTCCTACCTTCACTATCACCTCCAAAAACAGGACTACAATCTCCCCCTCCCCTCACACTAAGTTGTGCAGGGTTGAAATAGATAACAATCTAAATTTTAATGTCCATATGTCACAAACCATCACAAAGGTACATAAGAAACTAAGGAACCCTATACAAACACAAGCAGTTCCTATCGGACCAAGCTAGAATCTCCTTAGCCCAAACCCACCTCTTGTCTACCCTAATGTTTGCATCACCAATCCTAATTCATATCAGGAAAACAGACCTAAACAAACTAGTCATGTTAGACTACAATTGCAAAATTTGCTAACAACTCCACTTTTAGAAGTCATCACTGTCTTGCCCTGAAGCAACTACAGTGGTTAGAACTCCCTCAGCTAATTAGCTATCACCAATTAGTCCTCACCTTCAAAATAATAAGGAACCCTCTGAAAACCTCTGCCCTAAACCAATATTCTGCAAATCGCCCTCTACACTCATCCGGCAAAACCCTGCTCTGCATAACCAAAGCCAATAACACTGCAGGGAAAAGTCTGTTTTCCCACACCACTGGTAGGGAATGGAATAACCTCCCCCAAAGTATCTCCTCTGCACCATCCATCTCACTTTTCAAGAAATCACTAAAGTCACACCTCTTGCAATTATGGCTCTGTCCCTGTATCACATAAAATCTTTTCTGCTCTCCTCCTAACTTGCCATACCTCATATCTTCTGCTTACCTCAGCTATTCTGTACTCCCTATCAGGAACCATTATCCTACAAACTACTTCTCACGCTATGACATATCTCCCGAATAGCATTATTTTCCAGATTCCATTCCTTCATTTTTATGCTTTGTACTACCAATAGGGAATTCAAAGTTTTGCTATCTGTATACCAAGCTTGCTCAAATCAAATTAAGGTATGTAAAATCTCCTAGACTGTATATATGCCACTGTATAGAAATTTTCTGTCATTCATGGATTGTGTTGTCATATAAAGACATGGAGCTCTGATTGTATATATATGCCTCTGTACAGACATTTTTTGTCATTTGTTGTATTTGTACCATTATGTTGTGGAGCTTTTCTCCCCCAGGCCTCTGCTGTAAATTGACCTTGTTCCAGTCGGACTTTCCCAGTAAAGAAATATAAAATAAAAAAATAAATAAAAATAAAATGTCTCCCTGGAGACAATCTGATAAACAGAAATTGTCTAGGAGATAATTTTCCATGAAAACATTCAGGTGTTTTCCCAGCTGGGAAAGTATAACAATGAGACAAAACCAGATAGCACTTAATAGAAGTACAGGCTGGTACGTTTGTTTTTTTTTTTTTTTGCGGCCTTTCAATAAAACAAAAAAGTTTTGTAATATGTGACATAGGCTCAAATGTACATGACAATAAACAACTGTATAAAAGTTCAACCTGCCAAACAGTGTATGCATGTAACACAAAAACTGGAACTAGATAATTAACAAAAAGCTGTTATAAATAAAAGGTCGGGATAATAACCTTTTAATACAAGGATGATTTTCTGTATTGTTTTTAAATGTCAATGGTCTCTCAGATAAATACAAAAAAGAAAGAGGCAGTGAACAATATTAAAAATGTACAGTGCAAATAGTTATACTACAGGGGACATACTTGGAAAGAACCGAACATGTGAATTTGCTAAAGGTTATAAGGATGGTTATTCAGCAGAATATCTAGGCCAAAGGAAAATATGAGTAACAGGGAGGAAGCTCAAGAAACAAGGAGAGACTGGGATTTTGGATGCAGCCCTTTAAGGAGAATAACAATTATACAGAATATCATCTCCATAAACTAGCAGAAAGTATTCTAAGAACTAAGCCAACACAGGAATAGAGCAAGGAGATTCTGCTGATAGGGATGACTGCAATTAGGGATATAGACAATAGGCAAGAGAGGTCTGGAATTTATTGAAGAAAACTGGCAAAGGAAACAAGGTATTGGAAGCAAATAACTACAGAGGGAAAGGTAACAGAATAGGATGAGGCCAAGAATTTATTTGGACTGCAGGTTAGAGACTGCCTTCCCTATTACGGATTGATATCGGAGTATAGGCAAAGAGAAAGATATGGAGGGGTCCTAAATGAAAGACCAGTACCTGTAGAGTTTTTTGTAGAATTTAGAACTGAAGCTCCCATTAAAAAGGAATAATTAGTACAGCATATAAAATATTGCATGATAACTATAAGAATCAATCAGAAAAGGTTAGAAAGGATTGGGAAGAGAGATCAGATAAGCAACTTACAAAGTAACAATGGCACGATATTTATATGTCTTTACAATTAATCATGGGAGGATATTTGTAGGTCTCCAAATATGCAACAAAATCTAAAAGATTTAGGATTTTTGCTTAGAAATGTTTACATAGATATTTTTATACCCCAAGTAGATTCCAACTAATTTTTTCTCAGGTAGACAGAAAATGTTGGAGGTGTGATGGCGAAGAAAGAGGTACTTGGGAACATATTTTTTGGGATTGCAGTGGGCTGGTGGGCTTTATGGATTCTCTGCGGGAAGCACTGTTGGAGATGCTGGGTGAGGAGGGAGATGATTCTTCTGAGCTATGATGCAAAATAGGAACTACCTATATATTGGTAAACCACTGCTGTGTCTAATTATGGTTGTTTCTAAAAAAGCAATTACTAGAAAATGGAAATCAAAATCTAAACCAACTATATGAGAAGTAGTGAATATAGTAACTAGAGATAAAACAACTAGAACTGAGATCTTTAGAAAAGGGTAGGAGCAAACTACATAGGAAAAACATGGGAATTGTGAGAACAGTACATATAGGGGTGGAATGAGGTTTAAAGAAGGCAGGACTTAAATGAGCTATGTAATGTTTGACCAAAAATGATTGGACAGATTATAATTGATGTATAATGTTTGCAACTGGAAGTGTGTCAGCATGGTTTTGTGATGTAAAATGCTTGCAACCAGGATTGTGCCATTGTGGTTTCCTTTCTTTTATATAAATGTATGATTGCTTATGTCATAAGTGTTGGTTTAAAAAAGATGTTTCTTGTTTAAAAAAGGGGAAGGAATTGAATAATGTATGTAATGTTGCTTAGGTTATATGATATATAACAATATATATGAAGTATAATGTTTGTTAATGTTAATTTGTTAATGCAGTTTGATTACTTTTGTATGAATGTAAATTTGCCTTTGTCACAAGTAATAATTCAATAACGGTATTAAAAAAAAAAAGAAAAGAGGAGTACTTATATTAATTGCAAGAAGATACAAACGATAATGGCAGATTTGTACTACTAAGGGGCTACTGGCAAGGGAGGAGGATTACACTGGCATGTATTTACATTCCACCTAGAACTGCTTCAGTGGAACTTAAGAAAATTATGGGAACAAGAAACATTACTTATAGGTGGGGAAGGAAATTTGATTTGCAGCACTGAATATGTGTTTGGGGAGCCCAGAAGGGACAGTATAACAAAGGAAGATATACTTTTGAAGAGATTTATAAAAATATTTGGCATGGAAGATGTGAATCTAGTACTAGGAATTTAGAGTGAATTTACATATTATTCCCCAAGATATAAAAACTGGGCTAGGCTATAAAGCATTTACATTTCACAGGAACATGTGCATTTAATTGGAGGCCTTGATACTATTTCATATCATACACCAATAATAACCAAAATAAAAATGAGACAGTTGCACTTTCCCAGTTATCTGTTGAAAAGAGTGGAATTTAAGGAATTGAAGGTGGAAATTATTCAGGAGCTATTAGTGAAGATAGAAATTTCTTCTGAAAATATTGTTAGGGAGTGGGATAAAATTAAAGTGGAGTTTAAAAATAGGGTGAGAATAAAAGAAAAGGAGTTATGGTCAATAATTATTTAAAGAGACTGACAAATGTTTAAGTATTGTAGAATAGGGGGAATATAACAGAACAAGAAGAGCAACTGCAGAATGCTAAACAAAAATTAAGGGATTACATTGATGATATCCATGAGCTTAGAAAGGCTGTTGTTAAGCAACTGTTTTTTGATAACTCTATAGCACAAAAACTTTTAACACAATGGCTCAGGCAACAGAAAGTAGAAAGGGCTGCTCCCAAGCTTAGGGAGCCTATAACAAGAACGATAACTAGAGATCCTGTAGATGTTTTAGAAATATTTATAAAATTCTATGAAAATCTGTACAAAGTAGAGGAATATGGAAATCGAGAAAAGGTACAAATGGAAATGTTTATGGAAGAATTTAATATGCCAAGGTTAGAGGTAGATAAGGCTCAGTTACGAACAGACAGGAGCAGATGTGATAAAAATGGTGATGTATAACCAATCCACAGGAAAGTCTCCAACAACAGATGGTATTCCTGTAGAAGTTTGGAAGCTAGGAGGGAAAAAATTGATAAAGATCCAAAAGGTTTTGTTTAACAATATTTTAAGAGGAGGAGAAGAGTGGAGAGAGGTGTAATACCTAAAGAGGGTAAAGACTCAAATTCAGCTTCATATGGGCTAATTCCAATACTAAACCATGATTATAAAGTGTTTATATCGATAATTGCTAAAAGAATGGCAAAGGTGATGCCAAAATTGATAGATACAGATCAGTGTGGTTTTGTGGAGGGGAGACAAACATTTGACAACATTAACAGAACACTGATGATCCACAGGAAGCAGAACATAGGAAATACCATTGTTGTTGGTTAGTCTTGATGCAGAAAAACATTTGATGGAGTAAGCTGTGGGTTTATGAGCAGGGCAATAGAATAATTTGCATTCCCTGATACAATTATAAGGTTGATTATGATATATGAGAGAAAGGAGGTGAAAATTAAAGTGGGTGCGTTCCTCTCTGATAATTTCTGCTTGAGTAGAGGAACCGGGTAGAGGATAGGTGTCCTCTCTCCCCTTTTGCATTATATTTAGAACCACTGGCAAAGAAAATAAGGGACTCAGAAATTCAAGGATGTAATTGATATGGTAGTCGAGAAAAGCTGGATATATTTGCAGATGATATTATTTTATACCTGATAAAACCAGAACAGGACATTTTAGTGTTGTGGATCATTTTGAGACAGTTTCAAATATTTTTGGGATACAAAATTAATGAAGCGAAAACAAAGGCAATAGCTGTGAATTGTGTAACCACACATGAATTGGTTCAGCAATATCCATATTTATGGGATCATGATAAAATAAGTACTTAGGAGTATGGATTAAAAATGATTCTTGTGTGGCAGCTAAGGATATATGTGGGAAGAGACTAAAAAGATAATACAACAACATCTGAGAAATCGGACGCTCTATTACAATCGATATGGATAGTAAGATACAAGCAATTAAAATGTTTTTAGTCCCTTTAGTCTTATATGCAGCTCAGGCATATTTTTATCAACCAGAGGAAAACTTGTAGATAACAATTAATAAAGAGATGAAGGATTTTATCTGGAGGAGGAAGAAGGCAAAGGTGAAGTGGGATAAGCTAATTCTTCCAACAGAACAAAGCGGATTGGGATTACCCAACTTGACAGGGTATTTCAGAGCTACACAGCTGAGGTTCCTATAAGTAGCACAAGCAGAAACCTATAATACAAAGTGAAAAGGGATGATGATGAAATGGGGGAAGCTGAAGACAAGGAGAGATTGGGATCTTGGATGCAGATCATTAAGGTGAACAACAATAATTTTATAAGAGTATTATATTTATAAAGTAGCAGAAAGTAGTCTAAGAACTAAGCCAATGCAGGAATGGAGAAAGGAGATTCTGCCAATAGGGATGATTGCAATTAGGGATACAGACAGTAGGCAAGAGGGAGCTGGAATTTACTGGAAAAACTGGCAAAGGAACCAAGGTACTGAGAGCAAGTGACTCAAGAGGAAAAGGTAATAAAATGGGAAGATCCCAAGAATGCATCTGGACTGCAGTTTAGAGATTGCCTTCCTTGTAAAGGATTGATATCAGAGTATTGGCAAATAGAAAGAAATAGGGGGGTCCTAAATGAAAGACCAGCACTGGTTGAGTTTTTAGTAAATTCTAAGAATCTAGAACATAATCTGCTGTTAAAAAATAAGAAGTTATGTATCTACCATAACGTTACATGTTAGTTGTCTTCTCTCGCCTTCTTTCTTGCTGGATGGGTTCGGAGCCGATCCTCGGCTCCGACTCGGCACTTGCTAAGCTCGAGAGCTAATTTTACCAGCTCGAGGCAACCCTATATCCCATGATGCAAGGCGTGACTACCCCAGATCTCGTTTGGTAGCTATGAAAACCCTGCCAGTAACCTTCTTCCCAGAAAGGAAGAAGGAGGACTAAATGTGGGAAAAAAAAAAAAAAAAAAAAAAAAAAAGCAAATAACCACTAAAAACTAGTGATACTTCTTACTGGAGGTCCATAGAAAGAATGAACAGTACCCAGAGAAGAGTACAATTTCAAGGTCTGTCCAGGCTAGGGGGAAGGAGGGAGGGACGCAAGAAAGAAGGCGAGAGAAGACAACTAACATAGAACGTTATGGTAGGTACATAACTTCTTAATGTTAAGTTGTCAAACTCGCCTTCATTCTTGCTGGATGGGACCGCGTCCCTAGCACCTCTATCCTGGGTGGCTCAATGGAACAGACTCTTGAGAACTGTGGAACCAAACCTAGCCCTGTCCCTGGAGGCCAGGTCCAATTTGTAATGAGAGACAAAGGTGTGAGGAGTGGACCAAGTGGCTGCCGCACAAATGATGTCAATAGGTAGCCTATCCTGAAATGCTGTGGAAGTGGCTAGGCGCCTGGTAGAATGTGTGTTTGGTTTCGAAGGCAGCAGTTTGCCCCTAAGGAGATAAACATGAGAAATGATAGAAGACAGCCATCTTGATAAGGTCACCTTGGAGACCGGAAGACCTTTTCTGCTTTCTCCATAAGAAAGAAACAGTTGATTAGATTTTCTGAATTGTTTAGTTCTGTCTAAGTAATATCCGAGTTGGCGATGGACATCCAAACAATGAAGTTTCTGTTCTGCTCGGTCACAATAATTAGGGAAGAAAACTGGCAATTCAATAGACTGCTTAATATTTGTCTGGGAAACAACTTTGGGCAAAAAAGATGGATTAGTTCTTACAGATACTCTATCTTTGTGGAAAACCAAGTATGGGGGATGGACACAGAGAGCGTGAAGTTCAGACACCCTCCTGGCTGAAGTAACAGCAACCAGAAAAATAGTCTTCCAGGAAAGAAACTTTAATGAGCATGTAGCAGCCGGTTCAAAGGGGGGCAGAATCAAGGATGCCAGCATTAAATTCAGGTCCCATTCCGGAGGAGGATCTTTGACTGGAGGTTTCAGCAGAAAGATCCCTCTAAGAAAGGCTTTGCAAAGCTTGTGAGACATGATGTTTTGATCCGCTAAGCCAACATGAAAATTTGAGATCGCTGCCAGCTGAACCTTAACTGTCGAGGAAGAAGAACCTGACTGAAAAATCTCAGCTAGGAAGTCCAAGACTGACTGTACTGGAGCTGTAAAGGGATCTATGTCCCTAGACTTTGCCCAGAAGGAAAAACGCCGCCATTTACTAGCATAAATCCTTCTGGTAGAGGACTTTAGAGAAGCTATTATGATATCTCGCACGGGATTAGAAATCATAGGAAGCTTGGCTAAGGAAGGAAGTGGAGCAACCAAGCAGTGAGGTTGAGAGAATGAATGGCCTGGTGCAGATGACCTGAATGGTGGGTCAGAAGATCTGGAATTGGATCCAGATGCCAAGGCTGAACCAAGAGATGACGATGAAGGGACGGAAACCAAATTTGTCGAGGCCAGTAAGGGGCAATGAGAATCAATTTGGCTCTCAAGACTGTAGCTTTCTGAATCACTTGAGGTATCAGCGGAAATGGAGGAAAGGCATAAAGAAGTCCCCGGGGCCAATCCTGGGTTAGAGCGTCTCCGGGGGGATGGCCTGGAAGTGGAAAGAGGGAGAAGAAGTCTGGGCATTTGCTGTTTTGGGGTGTAGCAAAAAGGTTGCAGCAAGGGACGCCCCACTTCTGAAAAATCTCATCCACTACTGATTGTTTGAGAGACCACTCGTGTGGCATGAGAATAGCTCTGCTCAGTCTGTCCGCTAATAGGTTGGATTTCCCGGGGATATGCGTTGCTATCAGAAACCGATGAGAGGAGATTGCCCATTGCCAAAGTCTGAGAGCTTCTCGACACAGTGGATAGGACTTGGTCCCGCCCTGTTTGTTGATATACCAGACTACGGACATGTTGTCCGTCTGAACTGCAATAGTCCCTAAAGGAAGAAAGTCGCTGAGGGCTTGCAATGTTAAAAGCACCGCTCTCATCTCTAGGACATTTATGTGCAGATGGTATTCTATGGGTTGCCAAGTCCCGTGGACCATCCTGCCCTGATAATGCCCCCCCCACCCAATCAGAGAGGCATCCGAAGTGACTGTGGCAACCGGAACTGGGGGAACAAACAGTCGGCCCTGATGGAGTTGTGGAGAAGACATCCACCAGGTTAGGTGACTCTTGCAAGATTTCGTCACGAAGATCTCGTGGCGCATGGGAAGCTTCTGGAATGACCACTGGGTGAACAACATCCACTGCAGAAGACGCATGTGGAAGCAAGCTAAAGGAAGGAGTACGATGGCCGCAGCCATAAGACCTAGCACCTTCAGGACAAATCTGGCCCTGATCTTTCTGCTGAGTAGTATGATCCGAACATACTTTTGGATGTCCAGAATTCTTTGGTTTGTGAGTCTTGCTGACATCCCGACAGTGTCTAATTCTGCGCCTATAAAGGTAATAGATTGGCAAGGAGACAATGAAGATTTTTCGGAGTTTATAGAGATCCCTAACTGGTTGCAGGTGTGAAGAGTGTAGTCCCTGGCCTTGAGAAGTTGATGCCTGGTGGTGGCAGAGAGGAGCCAGTCATCTAGATACGGAAACACCTGGAATCCTTGACATCTCAGGTGAGCCGTGACCACTGCCATGCATTTGGTAAACACTCTGGGGGCTGTAGTGAGGCCAAAGGGCAGGGCTCTGAATTGAAAATGACTGGTCCCCAGCCGAAAGCGGAGAAACCTTCTGGAGCGCCTGTGAATTTTTATGTGATAGTACGCATCCTGAAGGTCTATTGAGCACATCCAGTTGTCCTTGCCCAAAAAGGGTAGAATGGACTGAAGCGTGACCATCCGGAACCTTGCCTTCTTGACAAACTTGTTTAGTTTGCTGAGGTCTAAAATTGGTCTCCAATCTCCCGTCTTTTTGAGGACCAAAAAGAATCTTGAGTAGATCCCGGATCCTACTTGGTCTGCTGGCACTAATTGGATGGCTCTTTTTGCTAGGAGCTTTGATACCTCCAGCTTTGCCAATTCCCTTAGACCGGGTGAAACGTCTGGAAGGGATTGATGAGGAACGGGATATTGTAACCCTTGGATATGATCGACTGTACCCATTTGTCTTGAGAAAGGGAACGCCAGGCTGTTGGGTACAGCGACAATCTTCCCCAGACTGCCTCCAAGGGTGGACAGTCGGGCAACACCTCAGGGATGCTGGAAGGGTTTATCAGAGAGAGAGGCTCCCTGCGACCCTGATTCTGCGGACCCCCTCTGCCCCTAGGGCGTCTATTGTTATTACCCCCTCTGCCTCTGGGGTAAACTGACCACGGTATCCGGGCGTGACTCCCTGAGATGTGAACCACATTTTCCCCTTCTGACCTTTGGGATAGGGTCTTGAAGGGGTGGAGAAATGGACTCCTACGGCAGAAAGAGTCTTGCCGTCTTGCTCACACCTGGTCAATGCGTCCTTCACCTGAGGCCCGAACAAAGCCGAACCATCGAAGGGAGTATTAGTGAAGGACGCCTTAAAGGGATCCGCGAAATTACAAAGCCACATCCAGGACTGACGCCTAAGTGCCACTCCTGTGCCTGCGGCTCTACTCGCCCCATCGGCTGCATAAGAAATGAGCCACATGGAGGAGTTAGTTATAGAATTTAGGATTCCTAGCTGTGAGGCAATCTTTTCTTGAGCCTCAGCAGCTGATGGATCCTGAACTACCTCACCTAGTTCCTTGGGAATGTCTCTCTGAAGCCGGGTAAAGTGACAGAGATAGTTCAGTGAGCGCATAGCAAAGGTCGCTGAAGAAAACATCCGCTTACCGTACCTATCCATGGTCCTAGAGTCCTTGTTAGGAGGATGGACAGGTACAGAAGGATCAGCAAGTTCCTTCTTGGTGGCAGCCGCCATCACCATGGCATCAACAGGGACACCCTTGGTAAGAAACTGTTTGTCTGCGGGGGCCGTGATGAATTTAGAAGGCCTCCTGGGGACTGGTTCCACAGAATCCGGGGCCGCCCATGCCTTTCGAGCCACCACTTGCATGAGCGGGTCGAAAGGCGGAGACACCCAGGAGGTGGAGGGTCGAGATCCAAAAGCCTGCAGGTATACAGACTCATCCTCGGAGGGGGTTAATGGAAGGCCAGTTCCCCCTCTGCTTAAGTTGTTCCAGGATGTCTGAAAAGGAGACATCCTCAGAGGGGGACTGTGGGGAACCCTCCGACTCATCTAAGTCAGTATCTGATGTCGTAGACTCGGGGGAGTCTGTATGCTTCCTCTTGCACGTCCTCTTACGCAGGGGTTCTCCGGAAGGATCAGGAGAAACCTCGGAAGAGGAAGTTCTTCCCAATGGGGAAACCTGGGGCGATGGATCTCTGGGTCCGCGAGCAAGAGAATGGCAAGAGACATCAACAGGCACCGAAGAGGGAGGAGCTAATGGAATTGACCGTTGACTCAGCTCCGGGGCTAGAACACTCCTCATCACCTCAAAGGCTCCCCTCCCAGGGAGGCCAGAAGACTCCCGCTCTGAAGAGACAGGAATCCCTGGTCCCACCGAAAGAAAAGGCTCCGAGGCCGATGTCGGTGCCGAGCTCACCAATGCCGAAGCTCCAAGAGGGAGAGCGGGGTCGGACAAGGGTCCGATGCCACTCGCCCCCTCGGAGCCGACAAGGGAGACCCGACAACCGGATCCCTCCAAGGAAGGTCTCATGGAGGAAATCGGAGTCGAAGACGATGGAGCCGACAGGGGAAGTATCGGCTCCGGCGCACCCACGATCAACGTTCCGAGAAGCTCCGGCTCCGAACGAGAGTCGGAGGAGGAATTTCAGGGGGATGAGGGATAGCGGTCGTCTGCCGAGACGGGCTATGGAGCATTTGGGCCAGTGCCTGTGACTTCAGCAGTCTACTTACCACCCTCTCCAAGTCATGGTCTGACAGCCTGGAAGACCTTGAAGATCGGCTCCGATGGCTCCGCTCCGAAAGTAGAGGAGATCCCGGAGCCGAGCGAATCGACTCCAGGGAAGGGGACCGAGATCTCTTCTTGGAAAGAGCCATCGGAGCCGAAGACCCTTCGGTTCCAGATGGAGCCGACAGCTTATCGGCTCCAGTGCTGGTCAAGGAGACGTTGGCTCCGGCCGGAGCCGACATTGACATAGGTGCCAGTGTATCGGAGCCAGGCGGCGCTGATACCACTACCTCAGAGGTAGAAAGATCGGCTCCAGCCGGAGCCGATCTCGACTCCGAAGGAGTCGGAGCCACCACCGAAGGCTTAGGAACCACAGCCTGGGCTTTAGGTGGCTTAGAGGGCTTTGCCGACCCAGTCTTGGTCGGGGAACCCTCTGGCTTCAACAAGCCACGTAGAATTAGCTTGTTTCTACATTCCTGCAGGACTCTCTGGCTAAAGGAGTGACAAATAGCACAGGAGTCCTGCAGGTGTAAAGGCCCCAGGCAGTACACACAAGAAGTGTGACCGTCTGTCAGAGACCTTTTCTGACAGCACGAGTCACACTTCTTGAAGCCTGAGACCTTCACTTCTTTTGACATGGTATGCCAAAAACACAAAAAAACACACAGACACACACCAGTCACACAGTTATCTAATGAAAATAGGGAAAACTGAAAAAACACAGACACACTTCCTGACAGAAAATTAATGGAAGGGAGGCTTAAGGCCTGAAGGAAGGAAAAACTATCCCTATACAAAGGAGAAAGGGGAATATAGGGCAGATAGATATATATTAGTTAACACTAACTCTTAAGAAGGAAATCAGGGAAAAATGGAAATTTTTCTGACTGAACTTTAGTATAAATACTAAAAACTTTACCTGAGCTGGTAAAAGGAGACCTCTTCGCGAAGCGGCAAACGAGATCGGGGTAGTCACGCCTTGCATCATGGGATATAGGGTTGCCTCGAGCTGGTAAAATTAGCTCTCGAGTTTAGCAAGTGCCGAGTCAGAGCCGAGGATCGGCTCCGAACCCATCCAGCAAGAATGAAGGCGAGTTTGACAACTTAACATGGAATAATTAGTAGAGCATATAAAATATTGCATGATAACTGTAAGAATCAGTGGAGTTTAGAAAGGATTGGAAGAGAAACTGGATAAGCAATTCACAAGGAGACAATGGGGATGTATATGTCTCCCACATATGCAACAAAATCTAGAAGATTTAAGATTTTTGCTTGGAAATGTTCACATAGGTATGTTTATACCCCAAGCAGATTCCAAAGAATTTCTTTTTTGGTAGACAGCAAATGGTGGAGCTGTGACGGGGAAGAAAGAGGTAATTGGGAACATATTTTCTGGGAGTGTAATGAGATGGCAGACTTTAAAGATTCCCTGCAGACAACTCTGTCAGACATACTGGGTGAGCAAAGTGGAGTATGTAGGGAAATTATTTTTCTGAGCTGTGGTACAGAATTGTAATTGCCTAGACATATTAAGGTCTTGCAGAATCTAATTATAGTGGCTGCCAAAATTGCAATTACTAGAAAATGGAAATCAAAGTCTAAACCAACTGCATCAGAATTAGTGAATATAGTAACAGAGATAAAACAACTGGAATTTTGATCTTGAGAAAAGAGTAGGAGCAAATTACATAGAAAAAATGGGAATTGTAGAAACAATACATACAGGGGCAGAATGAGTTTTAAAAGGCAGGGTTTGAATTAGTTATATACGGTCTGACTGACAATGATTGGGTAGATTATAAGTGATGTATGATGTATAATGATTGCAACTAAAATTATGTCAATATGGTTTGTTTTCATTTTTATAAATGTATGATTGCCTATGTCATAAGTGATAATTTAATAAAGATGCTTCTTGTTTAAAAAAGACAGAGTATCATTCCATATTACCTTATTCCCAAGTTGGCATCCAGTATACATTTGAATCAACCCATCAGCCTTCCATTCTTTTTCTCAAACCCAGGCAAATACAGTCCCTATATATTGTACATTCACAGACAACTAATATTTTACCTGTACAAAACTAAACCCTTTAGAAAAGATTCTCAACTTTTTGTGTACTTTGTAGCAAACACATTTTGTTTCAGAGTTTCTGAGGTCACATTATCCTGATAACTTTCTGACTGCATTATCTTTGTATATTCTGCTAACAAACATCCCTTAACATGCGGACTTATGGCTCATTCTACAAGGCCTGTGGCTACTTCTGCAGCCTTCTTCAGAAATCCAACATTTGATTAAGTCGGTGCTGCTGCAACCTAGTCTACAGTGCACAACTTTTCCAAACATTACAAGCTAGACATTATTTCAAGGTGTAGAGCCTCCTTTGGCGCCACCATCAGCAAGGATCTCTTGTCATGATTCCACCTAGGTGTTCTGTAGCTTGGGATTCTGACCCATCATTTGGATTGAATGGATGGGATGAACAGGATATGGTAATGTACTTATAATGCTGAATCATTTTATCCACATCCATCTGATACAACACTCCCTTCATCTCCCTTCCATACTGTCAACTCCAAAGGACACAAGGGATCTTTAGAGCTCTTCTCCTTTGTTCTCTATAACTAGCCAGTCCTCCTTATATAGGCAACAAACTTAGCCCGAGGTAGTTTCACCCACAGGTGCACTATAAAAACGGAAAATGAGCTCGAGCCTGGAGCACTAGTTTTGCTGGCTCTGATCGGTCAAACACAATTAAGACCCTCAATCATATTAGACAGCCGTGGATGAAATGATCCAGCATTATGGTAAATGCATAGCTTTCATTTTAGCTATGGATTTTGTTTCTGATGAATGGTGTACTGCAGAGCTGATGCTCTTACATAAAGTTGGCCTTACAGACAACCCAAATAATATAAACCTATCAACCTTACAAACCTATCTGCAAAGCCATGGAATGTATTATAATTGACCTCTTAAACTATAATATAAAATAATCTTGTTACACTTGACTCCCAACACTTTGGATTTGTGAAAGATAGATCTTATTTTTTGAATCTGTAATGAAAGAAATCACATCGACCACCACGCTGAAGACCATAAAATACCATTTAATAAAACAAGATAAAGTAAAGACAGAACAAGTGCTTTCAGGTATTCCCCTTCATCAGGTTCATATAACAATTTCAAATCCTAAGAATAAATAGTACAAAGCAACCCATCAACTATAAGGTCTCCTCCCCCTTCAAAATGGGTTTCATAGGAAGCGCACTATTAAGGCCAAGCGTTTGTCAGACATTAATTCTGCTATCTAATTGGATTCCACAGTCTCAGTTTTATTTATAATGTCACCTCCCCTTGTTGTAATGGGTATTGTTTGCAAAACCATAAAAGAAAATGTACGAGCACTATTATGTAGTGATATATTGTGCTAAAGAATTATATTGGGCACGTAGTCTAATGTCCCTTACATGTTGCAGCATCTGATCTTTTAAAGACCTATTCGTCTTGCCTACATAGACTGAAGGATACTATCCACATTGAGCCAAATAAATAACATTATTAGTAGTACAATCAGCATATAAATGAGGATGATAAACTCTGTAATGGGATGAACAAATTTATTCTCTATACTAATAATGGGACAGGGCTTGCAATGTCTATATGGAAATGAACTTATTCTAGAGGATCTAGCATTTTGAACTGATGGAAGCCCTTTACACAGTCTCGCCTTCAAATTCAAATTGTTCTTCTAAACAAAGGATGGCTTACTTCCAATGTATTTTTTCAAATTATCGTCAGTCAGTAAAATCTTCCAATTGTTGTCAATAATATGACAAATAGCACCTATGTCACTGCAATATTTCAAATTCTTAAGGGACTTAGATTAAAATCATTACTCAGTTGGGGCTGCTTAGATTCCCTATACAGCCATGGCTTCTCCAGTGTGTCTCTTAAGTTAGATACCTCCTTGAACGTGTCCTCTATTCCATGTCTCTTATAACCTAAAGACCCCAATCTAGACTGTAACAGATCAAATTCATGATGGAAATCCACTTCATTTGTGCACAGCCTTGAAGCTCCAAGAGCCTGTCCTTTAACTATATTTTTAAAAACACTTTTAGGATGCATGCTGTTACGTGACAAGTAGTGATTTTTCCAGCAAGGCTTCCTATAAATAGAGGTTCCAACAGCACCTTCTGCATCCTTAGTCAATTTGATATCCAAAACATCTTATCATTGCAGAAGAGACATTCATGGTAAAACGCAAAAAATTAGTTGTGCCATTCAAGTATGACACAAACAAATCCAACTGATCCCTCATTCCACCCCATATCTAGAACAAATCATCCACAAACCTGGCATAAAGTAGGAGCAGATCTTTCCAGTTGTTTATATGGCAATGAAATGAGAGATTTGATTTGTTTTTTTATGCAAGCAGTGTTGGAAAACAATGTTTTTTCATTTAGTAATGGTTATTACCTGTAGCGCAAGGGTGTTGTTATGGGGAACCCCTTGTGCAAATACCTATGCTAATTTAACTTTAGCATACTGGGAGGAGCAATATATATTTAGTGATGTGAAAATGTTTGGCTTACGTATGCAGATGATAGTCTGCTCCCTATGCTGGTTGTTCCTGGAAGAAGTTAAGCAAAACATACGGACAAGATCATCACAATTAACAGTAACACAGGGGGTAAAACTTTTTGCCCTTTATATGTCCATCAACTGTACTTTCAGCAAGAACTTGGATAAGTCCAACCTAAGCCCCATGTGTAATCAATCATAATGTATTGTTAACTGTAGCAATCTACAATCCCCCGCCCAACCAATTTCTTGTTAAACAGACCTAACATACAGATGTAAATGTTCTACTATACAACAGTATTTAACAATGGAGATGCATAAACCTACCTGGAAGCTCCTCCTGGGACATACTTGCTGTCCCTGAAACAGCAGCATCAATGTCAAGGACATGCTGTTCTGCACTTTCCTGGGAGCTGTCCAGATCCCTGACAGTGGACAGGAACTCTTCATTTGCTGTTAGTGGTAGCTCTGTAGCAGGTCCCCCCCAGGTACCCATCTGACTATGGGCCATTGCAGCTGCTGTCCTCTGTACAGATAAGATCACATCAGTGGCAAATGACACATTTTGCTAACAAACCATCAGTGAAATGCTAAAAGTGCTATCAAATGAACTGTCCTTAAAACTTGTATAACATTTTAAACCATTGCCAATCTTGTATACCCGTGAAATGCCCTGACAAACATAGCCACGGCATCAGTAGACTTCAAGTAAAGCACACAGATAACAGTAGCATTTGCTAATTAATATATTTATATAAATATTAAACAGATTTTTCTTAAATGACATTTCAGCATCTGCAGTATACAGCCGAAAAATGCAAGCATAATTTCTCAAGTTCAGTAGTCTTTTTTTTAAACAAGAAACATCTTCATTAAATTATCATGTATGACATAGGCCATGTTACATTTATATAAATGATAATAAACCAAAGTGACACAAACTCAGTTGCAAACATTCTATATTCCAAAGTGTGTGACATAACTGTAGCTTCAAACATTATACATCACTTTCAACATATCCAGTCACTGTTAGACAACCATTAGATAGCTCATTCAAAGCCTGCCTTCTTTTACACCTCATTCATCCTATGCATGTATTGATCCCACTGTTCCCATTTTTTCCTATGAAATTTACTCCTACCCCTTTCTAAATATCTCAGTTCCAGTTGTTTTAACTCTGTTACTATCTTCACTACTTCTAGTAAAGTTGGTTTAGACCGATTTCCATTTTCTAGTAATTGCTTTTTTGGCAGCCATCATAATTAGACTCATCAAGGCCTTACTATGTCTAGGCAATTCCGAGTTTGTATCAAAGCTCAAAAAAATCATTTCCCTAGTCACTCCAACTCACCAGGATCTCTGCCAGAGCAGTCCACAAGGAATGTTTAAAGTCTACCAACTCATTACACTCCCAGAAAATATGTTCCCAGTTACCGCTCGTTGCCCATCACACCTCCAACATTTGCTGTTTACCTGAGGTAAAATTCTTTGAAGTCTGCTTGAAGTATGAAAACACCTATGTAAGCACTTCCAGGAAAAGATCTGAAATCTTCTAGATTTTGTTGCATATTTGGGAGACATATATCCCCCCATTGTTTCTTTGTGAATTGCTTATCTAATCTCTCTTCTCAGTTCTTCCTAACCTCCTATGATTGATTCTTATAGTTATCATGCAATATTTTATATGCTGCACTAATTATTCCATTCTTAAATGGCAACTTCTGTTCTAGATTCTACTAAAAACTCTACCAGTGCTGGTCTTTCAATTAGGACCCCCTATTTCTTTCTCATTGCCTATACTCAGTCCTTGATATGGAAGGCAATCTTTAGCTTGCAGTCCAAACAGTTTCTTGGCATCTTCCCAGCATCTTGGTTCCTTTGCCAGTTTTCTCCAATACATTCCCACCCCCTCTTGACTATTGTCTGTATCCCTAATTGCAGTCATCTCTATCAACAGAATCTCCTTTCTCCATTCCCGTGTTAGCTTAGTTCTTAGAAGACCTTCTGATACTTTATGAATATAATATTCTGTATGATTTTTGTTATTCTTCTTAACGGTCTGCATTCAAAATCCTAGTCCATCCTTGTTTCTTGAGCTTCCCCCCCATTTCATCATTATCTCTTTCCACTTTGGATTATAGTTTTCTGTTTGTGCTATGTATAGGAACTTTAACTGTCTTGCTCTGAAATACCCCTTCATCTCGGGTAATCCCAATCCGCCCTGTTCTATTGAAGAATAAGCTTATCCCACTTGAGTCTTGCCATCTTCCCCTCCCAGATAAATTCCTTCAGCTCTTTATTAATTGCTATCCACAACTTCCCCTCTGGTTGATAAAAATATGTCTGACCAGTGTATAAGACTAAAACAATTTAACTGCCTGTATCTTACTATCAATATCCATATAACAGACTTCCACTTTCTCAGTTTTTGTATTATCTTTTGTTTTGTCTCTTCTCACATATCCCTAGTTGCCATGCCAGTATCATTTTTAATCCATGCTACTAAATAGTTCATTTTATCATATCCCCACAAATATGGATATTGCTGAACCAGTTTGTACGTGGGTACATCACTTACCACTACTGGTAATCTTTTTGCTTCATTAATTTTCTGAAACTATATCTCAGTATGTTCCACATCACTGTAATGTCTCTTTCTGGTTTTATCAGGTATAAAATAATGTCATCTGCAAACAGAGCCAGCTTTTCTTGACTACCATACCAATTATATCTTTGAATTTCTGAGTCCCTTATTTTCTTTGCTAATGGTTCTAAATAGAATACAAATAACAAAGGGGAGAGAGGACAACCTTGCCTCGTTCCTCTGTTCAAGACTGTCAGAGAGGACCCCACCCACTTTAATTTTCACCTCCGATCCTTCATATATCCTCCAAAATCGACCTTAAAATTGTATTAGGAAATGCAAAAATGTTCCCATTGCTCTGCTCATAAAATCCCAGCTTACTCTGTGAAATGCTTTCTTTGCATCAAGACTCACCTTTAACAGTGGTATTTCTTACATTCTGCTTCCCTCTAAATCATCACTGTTCTGTTTATGTTGTCAAATGTTTACCTCCCCTCCACAAAACCACACTGATCCATATCTATCAATTTTGTCATCACTTTTGCCATTATGGACATAAACACTTTATAATCATGATTTAGTACTGAAATGAAAAAAAAAAACAGCCAAAGGCACTAAAAACAAATAAAATAAACCACATTATTGGTAAAACCAAACATTACTTTTAATGAAATACAATAGCAGTGACTGCGTGCTTTTACCCTACACACAAAAAGGGCATCTTCAGAGTCATCATTTTGTTAAAATCACTTCCTTAAATAGAATGGTAAATTAAATAATCGACCATCAGTTAATTATGTCATTAAAAACTATACCTTATTTATTTAACATTTGTTTACCTGGAAAGTCCAACTTGGAACAAAGCCAATTTTCAGCGGTCACCCGGGGAGAAACGCTCCAGATGCATGTCTTTGTAATGTGGGAGGACACAGAAGCAGCCGGAGGAAACCCACACGAATGCAGGGAGGACATGCAGACTGCCAAAGGCACCCCAGCCAAGAATCAGACCGGAGAACCTCTTGCTGTGAGGCGACAATGTTACAGCTGTACCTTCTAATTCTGTTTCACTATTTAATACCAGAATCACAACCAACATTCTTAAAACTTTATTTACTAAACCCTGTTAAATGTAAAGAAATCTTTTACTTAACAAACCAGAGCATAAAAACATTTGTATAGCCTTTACAATATTTTTAAACCTTTAAAGCCCTCTGCTTAAACAATGCTGCAATAGAAATTCCATCATTTAAGCCTGGCTCTTGTTTAGCATTTAATCTCATTTGCCACTTAAGTCTCTCTAGCTTCAACTTCTAACTTAATATTACCACCCTTTTCATTAAATTCCACCTTATCAATTATAAAAAATAAAAATCTCTTAAAATTAGTACATAAAGTGCTATGTGTGTACAAGGCATTACAACTTTTTTTCTGTTTTTGATGTCCCTTTTATGTTCTGCTATCCTATCTTAGTCTCAATGTGGTTTTCCCCACATAAAATGCTGGATATGCTGTACAAATTAGCCAAATGGCTCACATTTTTGGTGTTACAGTTACAGCGTCCCGGACATTGAAGGGTCCTTTTATAACCTTCCATGGAGACATAAGGTCCATCATTTATAAACTTGCAATAACTGCAAGCCACATATTTGTACATTTTAGACTTGTAATAAATTGTAGCTTTTACTCTCATGGGACTCAAACATTTTTTTTAAGTTTTTTGCCCTACTATATCCAACCTTAGGCTTCACCCCTAATTTCACTTTAAGATCACTGTCAAAACTCCAGTCCCAGATTTTATGAAGCTTAGCTACTATGTGGGGCACATCTTTATTATACTGAATAATCATAACCTACCAAATAAATTACTTGTTCTCTCGGAACATAAATCCCCTTCTTTCCTCAGGATGGGGGCAAAAACTGTTGGCCTCTTTCTATATATTTCTTGCCTAATTTTTAGCAGCATTTTTGTAGGATGACCTCTATTTTTAAACATTCCAATTAATGTAGACATCTCTTTTTTTTTTTAAATCATCTTCTTCATTGGTTAGTCTTGATAACCTAACCATCATTCGTGATTCTTTCTCTCCTTTCCTTTATAAGGGTAGCAGATAACCGCTGCACCAATTCAATCAATTCACGAACCAAACCTTCAATGGTGTACAATACAAGTGAGAGCTACCATTCGTACCAACCGGCAGGTCATCCTCTGCATCAAAAAAAAAAAAGAGTGTCGTCGATGGTTAGGTTACTTTCTGTAATACTCCTGAATAATTTCCACTACCCATTTCTTAAATTCCTCTCTTTTTAATAGACAGGTGGGAAAGCTCCAGTGTCTCATTGTTATTTTCTTATCCTGTGTTTTTATTTTAGTTATTTTTGGCGCATGATCTGAAATAGTTATTAAGTGAGTTTCAAGACTTTTAATTAAATGCACATGTACCTGTAAAGAGAAAGTTTATTTCTTCTCTAATACCTCTAAAAGTTATTATACATAAAGGTAGGAATAATACTCTCTCAAGAATATGATGCTTTCTGTAATGTCCTTAAACATTAGTGGTCTCACACATAAATACAAAAAAGAAAGAACAGTGAACTACATTAAAAATGTAGAGTGCAAACAGTTATGCTGCAGGAGGCACACTTGGAAAGAAGTGAACATGTGAATTTGATAAAGAAAGTTTTTTAAGGATGTTATTCCGTGGAATACCTGGGCAAAGGAAGACAGGAGTACTTACACTGATTGCAAGAGGAGCACCAGTAGTGATAGAAAAGGATAAAAAAGGCAATAATGGTAAATTTGTAGTACTAAGAGACTGCTGGAAAGTGAGGAGATTACACAGGCAAGTATTTACATTCTACCAAAAACTGCTATAACGGAGCTTAAGAAATTTCTGGAAGAAATAATCAGCTTTCAGCAAGGAATATTACTTACAGGTGGGGACTGGAATTTGATTTGCAACAGTGAAGGTGTTTCTGGGGGGCCCAGAAGGGAAAATGTAAAAAAGCAGGGTAGATTTTCAAAGAAATTTATGAAATATTTGGCATGGAAGATGTGAATTCAGTACTGTTAGTTCAGAGTGAATTTGCATATTATTCCCCAAGATACAAATAGTGGGCTAGGTTAGACATAATTTACATTTCATAGGAACATATGCATTTAATTGAAGGTCTTGGTACGGACCCAATAACTATTTCAGATCATGTAACAATAATAACTAAAATAAAAACACAGGGTTGTTGTGTCTTTCGACTTTTTCCAGTTAGGGGTCGCCACAGCGGAACTCCGGTCCGCTAACGATTGGCAGTGGATTTTTACATGCCGAGTTGCCAGCCCTGACGCACAACCTTCAACGAAGGCATGCCCATTCACGCATGTGTCCACACAGAAGACACTCTGACTGGGAATTGAACAGGACAACGTCTTACTGTGAGGCGACAACGCTACCGCGGCACCACTGCCGCAGTATAAAAAGGAGACACTGGCACTTTCCTACATATCTGTTGAAAAGAGAGGAATTTAAGGCATGGGTAGTGGAAATTATTCAGGAGCTATTAGAGAAGATATAAATTTCTTCTGAAAATACAGCTGAGAACTGGGATAAAATTAAAGTTGAATTTAAAAATAGGGTGAGAATAAAAGAAAGGAAGCTATGGTTAAGAAGTAACAAGAATTATTTAGAGAGACTGACAAATGTTAAAGTATTTCTAAATAGTGGAATCTCACAGGACAAGAAAGGGAGAAACTGCAGAATGCTAAACATAAAATAAGGGATTACCTCAATAATATGCATGAGTTTAGAAAGACTGATGTTAAGCAACTGTTTTCTGATAAATCTAGGGTACAAAAGCTTTTAGCACAACAACTCAGGCAACAGAAAAATAGAAAGGGCTGTCAACAAGCATTGGGAGCCTATAGCCAATACCAGACCACCAAGATCCAGCAACAAAAATTACTTGCAGATCACTAAAGCCAATAACTCTGCTGGTGAAGCATTATTCTCTTGCACCATAGCCAAATTATGGAGCTCCCTTCCACCCACAATTACCTCCGTACCATCATGCACCCACTTCAAAACTTTACTAAAAGCGCACCTAAAAACATGCTGGCTATGCCCTTGCAACTCCCACTCTAATATCACCCACCCCATCCAACCACTACCTTTCTTTCCACTCCACTAACTACCTTGATTATAGCAAGCTCAGATGCTCATAAGCCTAGTACTTATTATACAGCAGTAACTTCTTATTGTAACATTTGATGTAATGGGATCCTATCTCGCCTACATTCATGACAGATGGGTTCGGAGCCGATCCATCGGCTCCGACTCGGCAACTTATATACTAGCACGAAGTCTCTCATTGGCTGGGCTATATCCTATCCCAGGATGCACTACACCTGCTTCCCCAGATCTCATTTGCCGCTTTACTAGCTGGATGTGGTCTCGACTTGGCTGGAGCTAAGTGATTTATCTTTACCTTTATTGGTCTTTGACCTTGGGGTTTCTTGTCAGATATTAACCAAACAGCTGTTTTAACAGCTTCTTTATCCTATTTTTGAAAGTTTGAGTGCTAAGTGTTGTCTGGTACTTGTTCTTTTGTTGTCGGGCAAGGCCCGTTTAGTTAGAGGGCCTTGCCCTATCCTAGTGTAGTTTTAGTTAAAAGGTTTTTTTCTACTATTAACTTAATTCCTTTGTGTTTTTTGTACCTACGGGCCAAGCCTGTTTAAATTAGAGGGCTTTGGCCTTGGTATTTTTGTCAGTTGTTTATGAGGTAAATTCTACTGTGTCTCGCGCTTTTCAGTTGGCGCTATTTTTCTTATAGTGCTTATTTTGTGGTGAACTCTATTTCTTTAGGTACCTGTACTATGTCTAAAGAACAGAAGTCAGGGTTTAAAAAATGCACTCGGTGCAGTTATAAAATGTCCATAACAGACAGCCATTCTATTTGTGTTTATTGTTTGGGGCCGAAACATTTACAAGAAACTTGTAGCGTATGTCATGCCTTTTCTGCTAGAGTTCTTCAAGAGCGTAAGAACAAGCTCATTTTAAAAGGGCTTATTAAACCCTCCTTTGAGGAAGCTTTGAATCCTCCTGTTGCTTCCAAAAAGAAAAGATCGTCGGCTCCGACAAGTCCGTCGGAGCCGACTTCTAAAAAGAAAAAGTTGACCTCTTCTTCCTCGGCTCCACTGACTTCGGGGCAGAGTGTCGAAGAGTCTGCCTCGATACCTCCTACTTCGGTTCCATTGTCTTTGGAGCCGCAAGTTGGAGTATCGAGAGGTGAATCACCTCCATCGGCTCCAATGGCTTCGGAGCCGGTGGAAGTGTGCAGCTCAGACTCTTCCCCCTCGGCTCCGAAGAAAATGGCTTCTTCGGCGCCGATAGTGATCCATGAGTTGGTGGAGTCGGCGCCGACAGTATTGGAGCCGTTTTGGAGCCGGTCCCCTTCTCCCTCGGAGCCGAGAGGAAAGTCTTCTCGAGTGTCTACCTCCTCTAAATCCTCGAGACTATCGATTCGGACCTGGATAGGGTTTTACAGAGGCTCTTCCAATCTCCAGTATTTGCTAAAATGGTCTCGGCTCCAGCACAGTTTGCGTCGGAGCCGATCCCCCCTCCTACACTCTTGATTCCTCCTCCAACCTCTTCTGAGTTGTTGGAGCCGGTGGTGGTGGAGCAATGTGGAGCCATACGGTCGGAGCAGAGACCCCTATCAGGCCTTTCGGCTCCGACCATGCTTCCTACCTTGTCCTCCGGTTCAGGGTTTGTCACTGAGACCTCTACAGCCGGGCCCGAGGGGAATACTTTGGGATTAGGTGCTTCGGTGCCTAGTCTTCCCCTCGGAGCATCAGCTGCTGGAATTCCCAGTGCCATCGTGGCCTCTAGACCAGTGACTTCCTTGGATTCTGGAGGTCCGGCCTTTGAGGCCATGAGGAGCGCGCTGGCCATGCCCTTGCCGGTTCAACTAGACTCTACCTCACCGTCCCTAGATTTGGAGACTGGTGCCTCTGTTGCATTGCAGCCCCCCGGCAGCGGGGCCCCAGGGCCTGAGGATACCCCAATCGGGGGTTCCCTTCTTCCGGGTGGTCCGTCCGAAACCGCTTCGGACGAACCTCCACGGAAGAAATTGTGCAAGAGGAAGCACGTAGACTCCCAAGATGAGTCTATTACATCGGATACTGACCTCGATGACGCTGAAGGGTCCCCCAAATCATCTTCGGATGATATCTCCTTCTCAGATATCTTGGAGATTCTGAGACAGAGAGGTGACTGGCAAGCCAAAAACCCTTCAACTGAGGAGTCAGTCTTCCTCAAGGCCTTTGGAGCCCAGCCCTCTGCCTCCTGGGTGTCTCCGCCCTTTGATGAACTCCTTGATGTGGTTTCTCGAAGGGTGTGGGAACACCCTGATTCCGTGGAACCGGTGCCTGCGAGGCCTAACAAATTCTTGTCAGCTCCCCCCCAGAAAGAATTTCTCACTAAGGGAGTATCGGTAGATGCTTTGGTGGTGGCTTCTGCCACACAGCAGGACGTGGCAGAGGCTTCGACGTCTATTCATCCTCCTAATAAGGATTCTAGGAGTATGGATAGGTACGGGAAGCGTACCCTGTCCTCAGCGGCCTTTACCTTACGGTCGCTGAATTATTTATGTCATTTTACGAGGCTCCAAAGGGATCTTCTCAAAGAGCTAAATGACTCCCTTGTTGGTAATCTACCTGAAGCGCTGGCCTCGACTGTTGGCGCACAGATGATTACTCTTTCTTCTATTGTTAACTCGTCCATGAGGCTCATCTCGTATGCGGCCGAGGGGCGAGTAGAGCAGCGGAACAGGCGTTGCCCTTAGGAGACAAGCCTGGCTACGCTTGTGTTCGCCACGGAGGCCTTCAAGTCTTCCTTCACGGCCCCTTTGATGGGTCATCTTTGTTTGGACCCAAGGTGAAGGACACGCTAACTCGGTGCGAGCAGGAGGGCAAGACTTTGACTGCCGTTGGGGCCCATTATTCCGCTCCTTCCAGGCCTTATCCCAAGGCTGGGAGAGGAGGAAAATGTGGTTCAAAAATCCCAAAAGTCTTTCTCTACTCCACCCAGTGATTCCCCCTCCAGAGGCAGGGGGGGGGGAATTTTGGAAGACGCCGCCCCAGAGGTGGCAGAGGCCCCCGTAACTCTGGAGACCGTGATTCCTTTCGTGGTTCTTCATACAACCAGCGTTCCTGAGTGGTTGCCCGACTGTGCAACTCGAGCCAGTCGGGGTCGCTTGGCGCATCCACAAGCTTGGGAATCCATTACAAGCGATCAGTGGGTGCTTCGCATTATTACCGGAGGATATGTCATCCCTTTCAGCAAACCCCCCCTTTCTTTAAGGGAAATCCCGGACGTGCCACCCAGTCAGCGGGATCAGGCAGCATTAGAAATTTCAAAGCTGCTAGAAAAAAGAGCCATCCAGCCTGTCCCCACCGACCAGATCGGATCAGGAACTTACTCAAAATTATTTTTGGTGCCAAAAAAGACAGGGGACTTCAGGCCCATTTTGGACCTCAGTGCATTGAATCGTTTGCAAGAAGTCCAAATTCCGAATGGTCACTCTTCAATCTATTCTTCCTTTGCTGGAAAAAGATGCATGGATGTGCTCAGTAGATCTCCAGGACGCTTACTATCATATTCCCATAGCTCAAGAGTCCAGGAGACATTTACGCTTCCGCCTCGGAGCCAGTCATTTCCAATTCCGAGCACTGCCCTTTGGTCTCACCACAGCCCCCAGGGTGTTCACCAAGTGTCTGGCAGTGGTAACTGCTCACCTGAGAAGTCTGGGATTCCAGGTGTTTCCTTATCTAGACGACTGGCTCCTTACAGCCACCTCCGAGCATCTACTTCTTCAAGCGCTCAGAGCCACATTCACCTTGGGCCGTTTTGGGGATCACATTCAATTTGCAAAATCTGTACTACAGCCTTCTCAGCGTATTACTTTCATAGGCGCAGACTTAGACACAAAAGAATGCGCCTTTTGCCGGCAGCAAGAATTCAGATCTTACAAGATCAAATCAAATCCTGCCTTCACTTACAAAGAGCCCCGGCCCATCGGATTCTACAACTGTTGGGCTCGATGGCGTCGACTATACTTCTAGTTCCCTTGGCCAGACTTCACATGCGAATTCTACAATGGCTACTGTCGGTTCAATGGTCTTATCAGGAACTGCCCTTGAACCACTTAATCATAATAACGGAAAGTTGCCGTCGAGATCTGCGTTGGTGGCTTCTACAGTCAAATCTCGACCAAGGGCGATCATTTATTCTTCAACGTCCCGTTGCCACTGTGACCATGGACGCCTCCCAGGTAGGGTGGGGGGGTCATTACCTGGACAGGTCGGTCCAAGGCACATGGCAGATCCAGGAAACACATTTGCATATCAATGTCCTGGAGATGAGAGCGGTACTATTGGTACTCCAAGCTCTCCATCACGCTCTCCCACAGGGCCCAATTGCTATCCTATCCGACAACATGTTGGTAGTATGGTACATAAACAAGCAAGGGGGTACCAGGTCTTACCCACTATGCAGAGAAGCCATGAGACTTTGGCACTGGGCGGTAGCTACCAACCGCTTTCTAATGGCAACGCACATACCGGGGAAGTCCAATGTGATTGCGGACAGATTAAGCAGGACCATTCTCTTGCCCCACGAGTGGTCCCTCAATCAGAGTATAGCTGCGAAAATCTTCGACAGATGGGGTCTTCCTTGCTGCGATCTGTTTGCCAGCTCCCACAATGCGAAATGCACAGAGTTCTTCACACTGTTCCCTTCCCAGGGACAGATTCCCAGGGACGCTCTGACCCACAGTTGGCCCTCCGGTCTTCTACGCCTTCCCTCCGCCCCTCCTACCAAGGGTGATACAGAAGGCCATTTACATGGAGAGCGAGATGATTCTGATTGCCCCGCACTGGCCTCGTCAAGTTTGGTTCCCTTTCCTACAGAGGCATGCGATAGAAGGTCCATGGTTTCTGGATCCGGTGCCAGACCTGTTGACTCATCAGTCAGGACGGCTTCATCCGTCTCTCAGGTCCCTGAAGTTGGCAGCATGGTTACTCCACTTCCATCCTTAGTCCGAGATAATGCTCTCGCCGGATGTGGTCCACATTCTGTCTTCTTCCCATAAACCTTCCACCATCAAACTTTATTCCAGTAAATGGAAAAGGTTTGCCTTCTGGGCTCAAGAACGAGGTTTTGATCCTCTCACTGCTCCAGTATCGGAGGTTCTGAATTTTCTGGCCTTTCTTTTTCAGTCGGGATCTTCAGTTTCTACCATTAAGGTTCAACTAGCGGCAATCTCTAATTTTCATGCTTCATTTGAACCTTCATTGATGTCTCACAAACTTTGTAAGGCGTTCCTTAAAGGGGCTTGGCTCCTTAGGCCTCCTTTATCTCATCCTGTTCCTCCTTGGGATTTGAATATGGTTCTTGCTGCCCTAACTGCCCGTCCTTTCGAACCAGCTGCTACTTGTGATTTAAAATTTTTGTCTTGGAAAACGGCCTTTTTAGTAGCCATAACATCTGCTAGACGAGTTTCAGAACTTCAAGCTCTCTGTTCTGATCCTCCCTATTTGATTTTTCACAAACATAGAGTTTCATTGAAATTGAACCCTGCATTTATTCCAAAGGTGGCCTCTTCTTTCTGTTTGCAACAAACCATAGAACTCCCTGTGTTTTTCCCAGAATTTTCTAATAACGCAGAATATACTTTGCATCAATTGGACGCATAGACAGTTACGTTTTTATTTGGATAGAACCGCTCAAACGCGAAAATCAAATCAATTGTTTGTCTCTTTTGCAGTGAACAAATTGGGTCAACCAGTATCAAAAGCCTCCATATCAAAATGGATTAAAGATTGTATCACTTTTGTTTATTCACAGGCCAAAAGATCTCCCTTTCCAGTCAAGGCTCATTCTACCAGGGCAATGGCTACTTCGTAGCTTTTCACCCAAGTTATCCTTTGATGATATTTGTGCTGCGGCAACCTGGACTTCTCCGCACACTTTTATTTCTCATTACAAATTGGATGTGGTTTCTCGAGGCAGAGCTTCCTTTGGTTCCACGGTTCTCAGGAGTGTGTTCCAATGAGCCACCCGGGATGTAGGTGCTAGGGACGCTGTCCCATCTGTCATGAATGTAGGCGAGATAGGATCCCATTACATCTTTTAGTTATGTACTTACCATAACTTTGGATGTATGGGATCCATCTCACCTACATTCATAAGTACCCACCCTCCTTCCCCCTGCCTTTTGGATTTAGAGGAGCTGTAGTCACTTTTTTCTTGGCGTTCTTTCTTGAAGAACTTTAGTTGGTTATAGTGACTTATAGTGTCTCTGTGTTTACATGGGTGTATGAAAGCGAACAAACAAGATCTGGGGAAGCAGGTGTAGTGCATCCTGGGATAGGATATAGCCCAGCCAATGAGAGACTTCGTGCTAGTATATAAGTTGCCGAGTCGGAGCCGATGGATCGGCTCCGAACCCATCTGTCATGAATGTAGGCGAGATGGATCCCATACATCCAAAGTTATGGTAAGTACATAACTAAAAGTTAATGTCTGTTATGTACTTCACAGATAAAGATTCTAGTTGTCTACTGATGTACTATGTTCTTCATCTGTAAATATGTTGTAAGTAATTGCTATGTAAATTGTTAATCGCTATGTAATCCAATGTAACTACTGTCTGTTTATTTTAACTGTGGAGCTTTTCTCCCCGGGCCTCCGCTGCAAATGGACCTACGTCCAGTCGGACACTCCCGGTCAACAAATGTAAATAAATAAATAAAAATAACACTGAAAATAACAAGGGATCCTATAGAAGAATTAGAACTATTTCGGAAATTCTATGACAGTCTGTATAAAATAGAGAAATATGGAAATTAAGAAAAGGTACAAATGAAAATGTTTATGGAAGAATTAAATATGACAAGGTTAGAGGGAGAGGGGGTTCAATTACTAACAGGATAGGAGGAGAGGAGATACAAATGGTGATGTATAACCAATCTACAGGAAAGTCCCCAGGAATAGATGGTATTCCTGTGGAAGTTTGGAAGCTATGAGGGAAAAACTGATAAGGATGTGGAAGGTTTTGTTTAACAGTATTTTAAGAGGAGAAAAAAGTACCAATATCCTGGATGAACACTGTGGTAGCTGTAACACCTAAAGAGGGTAAATATCCATCAGACCCAGCTTCATACAGGCCCATTTCAATACTAAACCATGATTATAAAGTGTTTATATCTATAATGGATAAAAGAATGGCAAAATTGATGCCATAAGTGATAAATATGGATCAGTGCGGTTTTGTGGAGGGGAGGCATACATTTGACAACATTAACAGAACACTGATGATCTATAGAGAAACAGAATATAAGATCATACCAGTGTTGTTGGTGGGTCTTGATGCAGAGAAAGCATTTGAGAGAGCAAGGTGGGACTTTATGAGCAGAGCAATTGAAGCATTTGATTCCCTGTTAAAATTATAAGGTTGATTAGGAGGATATATGAGGGACCAGAAGTGAAAATTAAAGTGGGTGGGGTCCCCTCTGATCATTATTGCTTTGGCAGAGGAACCAGCCAGGGTTGTCCTCTCTCCCCTTAGTTATTTATATTATGTTTAGAACCACTGACAAAGAGAATAAGGGACTCAGAAATTCAGATGATATTATTTTGTACCTGACCAAACCAGAAAGGGACATTACAGTGTTGTGGAACATATTGAGACAGTTTCAAATATTTTTGGGATACAAAATTAATGAAGCTAAAACAAAGGCAATAACGGTAAATTATGTACCCACACACAAATTGGTTCAGCAATATCCATATTTATGAGGACATGATAAAATGCAGTATTTAGGACTACGGATTAACAATGATAATGGTGTGGTAGCCAAGGGTAGGTGGAAAGAAACTAAACAAAAGATATTACAAAAACTGAGAAAATGGAAGCTCTGTTATATAGCTATAGATAGTAAGATACAAGCAGTTAAATATTTTTAGTCCCTTTAGTCTTAAACACAGGTCAGGCATATTTTTGTCAACTACAGGAGAAGATGGGGATAGCGATTAATAAAGAGCTAAATAAATTTATCCGGAAGGGCAAGACACAAGTGAGATAAGCTTATTCTTCCAACAGAACAGAGCGGATTGGGATTAATTGGGTTAAAGGGGGGATTTCTGAGCAACACAGTTAAGGCTCCTATACTAGCACAAGCAGAAAACTATAATTCGAAGTATAAAGAGATGATGATGATGAAAAAGGGGAAGCTCAAGAAACAAGGTGAGACTAGGATTTTGAATGCAGACCTTTAAGGAGAATAACAAAAATCATGCAGAATATTATATTCATAAAATAGCTGAAAGTATTCTAAGAACTAGGCCAACATAGGAAAGGAGAGAGGAAATTCTGCTGATAGGGATGACTGCAATTAGGAATATAAACAATAGGCAGGAGGAGGGTGGAATTTATTGGAGAAAACTGGCAAAAGAACTTGGGTATTGGGAGCCAATAACTAGAGTGTGAAAGGTAATAGAATGGCAAGATGCCAAGACCTTACATGGACTGCAGGTTAGAGACTGCCTTCCCTATCAAGGATTGATATCAGAGTATATGTAATGAGAAAGAAATAGGGGGTCCTAAATGAAAGGCCAGGACTGGGAAAGTAGTAGAATCTAGAACAGAAGTTGCCATTAAGAAAGGAATAATTAGTAGTACGTATAAAATATTGCATGATAACTGTAAGAATAAATCAGAGGTGGTTAGAAAGGATTGGGAAGAGAGATTGGATAAGCAGTTCACAAAGAAACAACGGGGGGGGATATATGCATGTCTCCCAAATATGCAATAAACTCTAGAAGATTTGGGATCTTTGCTTGGAAGTGTTTAAATAAGTATTTCTATACCCCATGTAGACTCCGAAGAATTTTTCCTCATGTAGACAGCAAATGTTGGATGTGTGATGGGGAAAAAAAAAGACGTAACTGGTAACATATTTTCTGGGAGTGTAATGAGTCCCTGCAGACTACTTCAACAGAGATACCAGGTGAGCAAATTGGTGTTACTAAGGAAATTATTTTTTTGAGCTATTTATACAGAATTGGAATTGCCTAGACAGAGTAAGGCCTTGCTGAGTCTGATTATGATGGTTGCCAAAAAAGCAATTAGTATAAAATGGAAATCAAAGTCTAAACCAACTTTACTAGAATTTGTGAAGACACTAACACAATTAAAACAACTGGAACTGGGATCTTTAGAAAGGGGTAGGAGCAAATTACATAGGAAAAAATAGGAACTGTGGGATCTATACATGCAGAGGAGGAACAATGTTTAAAAGAAGGCAGGATATGAATTAGTTATGTAATATTTGACTGACAGTGACTGAATATATTATAAGTGATTTTCAATGTTTTCAGCTACAGTTATAGTCATAATACATTACAAACCATGCTGACACAAGTGAAATTGTGTTGGTATGGTTTGTTTTCATTTAAATAAATGTAAGATTACCTATGTCATACATGATAATTTAATAAAGATGTTTCTTGTTTAAAAAGATGAGAATCAAATCCTGTACCTTTTGAGTTTGAGGTAAACACCTTAACCATTATGCCAACTTCCCAACCCCAACTCTGGTTGATAAAAATATGCCTGACTTGTATATGAAACTAATGGGACTTAAACATGTTTGCTGCTTACATCTTGCTATATATATCCGTATCTCAGTTTTGTACTCTCTTTTGTTTAGTCTCTTCCCACATATCATTTGCTGCTATAATCAGAATCCTTTTAATCTATATTCCTAAACACTTCATTTTATCTTATGCCCATAAGCTGGGTATTGCTGGATCAATTCATGTGTGGGTACATAGTTAACAGTTGTAGCCTTTGGTTTATCTTTATTAATTTTATATTCCAAAATGACATGAAACAGTTTCTAGCTGTTCCACAACATTATGTCCTTTTGTGGCTATATCAGGTACAAAAAAAATACAATCTGCAAATAAATACCAATTATATCCTTGAATTTCTACGTCCCATATTTTCTTTCCCAGTGGCTCCAAATAAAAAACAAAATCTAATAAAGGGAAATAGGACAACCCTGCCTGCTTCCTCTGTGTAGACACAACTTGCCAGGGAGGAACCTTCCCATTTTAATTTCTGCCTTTGATCACTCATATATACTCCTAATTAACCTTTATAGTGTATCAGGGAGTGCAAATGCTTCCATTGCCTTATTCATAAAATCCCAGCTAACACTGCTAAATGCTTTCTCTACCATCAAGACCCACCAACAACAGTGGTATTTTCTTATACTCTACTTACCTCTGGATCATTTTTTTATTAATGTTGTCAAGTCTGCCTACCCTGCTCAAAACCTCATTGATACATATCTATCAGTTTTGGCAACACCGTTGCCATTCTTTTAGCTACTACAGACATAAAACACTTTATAATCATGGTAAAATTGAAATGAGCCTATACAAAGTTGGGTATGATAAGTCTTTATTGTTTTCATGTACTACAGCTACCACAGCTCTTTCTTCCAAGATGTTGGCTCTTCCCCTCCTTTTAAAACACTGTTAAACAAAACATAACAGATCTTTATCTCTTTCTTCCCTCCTAGCTTCCAAACTTCTACAGGAATACCATCTATTCCAGGAGATTTTCCTGCAGATTGATTGTACATCTCAGTTTTTTAATCTCATTTCCTCCTAACTTAACTGTTAATTGTCGAGTCCCATCCATCTCTAACCTTGATATACATTTGTCTTCCATAAATATTTCCATTTGTGCTCTTTCTTGATTTCTCCCTTTCTCTGCTATATACAGTTTTCATAATATTTCCAAAATATCTCTAATACCTCTACAGGATTTCTGGTTATTTATTTTGTCATAGGCTCCCCAAGTTTGCCAATGATCCTTTTTACTTTCTGTTGCCTAAGTCATTCTGCTAAAACTTTAGTGCTCTAGTGTTATTATCAAAAAAAGTTGCTTAATAGCTGTCTTTTTAAACTTATGCATATTATCCAGATACTCCTTTATTTTCTCTTTAATGCTCTGGAGTTGTACCTCTTCTTGTTCTGCAAGATTCCCCCTATTCTCCAATACTTTAACCTTTGTCAGCCCCTCTAAAATATATCCTGTTACGTCTTATCCATATTTCATTTTCTTTTATTCCTACCCTATTTTTAATCACCACTTGCATTTTAACTCACTCAATAACTATAACGTAAGAAATTTCGATCTTCCTTAATAACTCCTAAACAATTTCCACTACTCATACTGTAAATTCCTCTCTTTTTAACAGGTAGATGGGAAAGTACCAGTGTCTCAGTGTCTAATTTTTATTTTATTACTATGCATTTTTATCTTAGTTGTTATTGGTGCATGATCTGAAATAGTTATTCGATGTGTGTCAAAGTTTCCTTAAATGGACATATTCCTGAGAAATATAATTTTTGTCTAGTATAGCTTAGTTATTGCATCTTGGGAAATAATATGCACATTCTTTCTCAGTTCCTGCTACTGAATTTGTGTATTTCATATTAAATATTTTTATAAATCTCTTCAGAAATCTACCCTCTTTTGTTTTATTTTCCCTTCTAGGTCCCTCAGATATATCCTAACTGTTGCTAATCACGTTCCTGACCCCACCTATAAGTAATAGTCCCTGCTAAAAGTTGATTATTTTTCCTCGTATTTTCTTAAGCTCCCTAATAACAGTTTTATGTGGGATATAAATACTTACCAGTGTAATCCTCCCTTGCCAGTAGCCCCTTACTACCACAAATCTACCATTGTTGTATTTTCCCTCTTCTGTCACTATCATAGCTCATATAGCAATTAGTATAACCCAGTGATGGCGATCCTTTTGGGTTCGGTGTGTCATAAATTCGGAAAATACCCAACTTGACTCTGCTGGAGTGTCACCATCCCGCAAACAAAAATAAATAATAAATAAATAAAAATAAAACAGCATTGCTTTCAATATGTCAGGGATAAATCTCAACAGAATCAGGGACAAAACTAGAAATAAGAGACATGAACAGCTTTAAACTATTAGTACTATTAATCTGAGACACTGACAGAAAAAACAACAGTGAATTAATATACATTTTCTGAAGTATAATAATAATGACAATAATTAGATTTATAGACTTAAGTAAAAAGTTGCCTGTTTTAGGAGGGATTAAGAGGGACAGTTGAAAGAAATGTAAAACAGGACACCCTTAGAAATGCAGACTACTTGCTCTTTGCAGAAGGATAACCACGATGGGAAAACGTCAGCACTGCCTATTGCAGATTCTATCAAGACAGTACACCAAAATAGTCTTTGAGGTTAATAACTTCCTTACATCTGCAGCAGTGTTGTTGAACTGGCTCCTGGCACAAAGTAAATGCAGTTCACAGAAGCAACTAATGCAAAAGCAGTTTCTTTGCTAACACGGGTGTTGGTGAACGCTGGAGTGTCACCTTTGACATGCATGTCACAGATTAGTTATCACTGGTATAAGTACTCCACTTTTCTTTTTTTTCCTGATACTCTGCTGAATATCCATCCTGAAGTCCTTTCTTTATCATATTTACATGCTCACCTCTTTCCAAATGTGTCTCCTGTAGCAATGCTATTTGCACTCTACATTTCTTAATATAATTCAATACTCCTGTACATTTTTATCTATATGTGTGAGACCATTCACAATACAAAATAATATGGGTAGTGTGGCCATTATGATAAGAAGTTATTATTCCTACCTATTATATATGACAGTGTTTTTAAACGTCTCCTGATATGAACAGTTGTCCTAAATTGATAGCTGCATCCATAGGCATTACCTTACCTAACCTAAAATTAAGGTTATTTATGTTAAAGTGCATCTTGCAGCCTGTGCTCCTACTTAAACTAATTTCTGTCTTGTTCTTGTCTTATCTTTCTTCTCCTTCCAGATGTGAAAAACAGCATGTATGCTTCCAGAAAATATTAACGGACATCCTTAAAAATGCTTGGGCTTTTATTGCCTGCCCCTGTAGTCATCTTGTCTCCATGGAAATATAGGGACAAAATGTACAGCTGCCTTCAGCTGCAGACTTCAACTCACACTGAAAATGTATTTGTTAAAGTAAAACTTTTCATTACAACTTAGTGCTCTCTAATCTACTTTCTTACTTTCTTACACAAATAAATGTGGCATTAGATGAAGCCAGGAGTCTTAATCCAGACATTTATCTATGCAAAAGTAGGTGAAAACATAGTTCTACATATATAGCAATTTGAGCACTTTTACACTCCATTCCCAGCCTCAACAATCCAAGCTTACAGTATATTAAACATGCTTTTTGTCCAGCCTTTTTTCTCCTTTAACATTGTAATGGTTATTTTTTACTTTAGTATATTTATCATGTACAGCAGTAACTGGAAATGCTTTGCTATACAACATGCAATTTATATCATGAAGTGTTTTATGCAAATATTTTTAAGAACAAAAATTGATTTGCTTACAGTTATTTTTTTTCTTTCCTTTTGATTTTCTTACAAACATTAAATACATAAAATGAAGTATATGCTTTTCAGATGTCCACAAGTATAACAAAGTCAACAAAAGTTCAATCTTTCTACTTTTTCTTGTAAAGCCATATTATACAACTGTAGTTGATGCATTATAAGATCATATTTATTTACTAATTTCAGTGTTGCTGGTCTTCATGTTCATCTCCCAACACAGACTCTGGTTCAACTCCAAGGTACTTCCATTTTTTCTACTCAACTTACTTGCTTTTCTTCTCTCGCTCTCAATATTTTTCTTTGGAACACTGGAAAAAAAAGTTTCACTGGCAAAGTCTCTCTATGTGCTTTATTAGAAGAATGAGAAGCGGAGTACCCTTCTATCTGATGACTCAGTTTTTGTTGGACAAGCTTTTATATTTCCTTCTTAGCCTGTTATGAATTTAAAAAAATGACTTCAACCCTCTTCTAAAGACAGCTGGGTAAAGCAATTTGAATCTTAAATATGCTTTTCAAATATTCCCTCTTTGCTGGGATAGATTTCCTTCTCTTCTGCTTGGTGTACAGTGAATAATCTTTATCCATTAACACTCCACTGTCTCCAGTTTGTACTAATTTGCCCTTCTGCCACAGTTTTGTCAGGATCAACTCTTCATGCTGGTATGATTTCAGCTTTACTACTATAGGACGTGACTGTTTTCTCGTGGCTAGGTTTTGAGTATACACACAATTTGCCCTTTCAATTACTAAACCCTGATGGAGAATACTAGTCCGGTAGCTTTATTTATTTGACATTTATCAACTGTGATAGTTCAACTGAGCAGAAGTCCATTTTCAGCAGAGGCCCAGGGAGAAAAGCTCCACAATAAAACAAGTTAATAAATCACAACAAGATAAGATACAATAGTAAAATACAATAGTACTATATGCATCCATTACAAATATAAAACGTTATAACATCTATTTGTGCTGATTTGTGTTTTCTTAAGATTAATATTCTGTTCATTTCAGTTTCTCTGGTACAGCAGAAAATCTGAGGTTTTCCCCGTGTGCTCTCTCCTTTAATGCTACCATTTTTTGAAAGAGCTGCTCATGAGCTGAGTCATACTCAGCCAACCTTGTCTTCATTTTGACCTCTGATTTTTGCAGTTTTTATCATTTCATCTGAACAGCTGTTTAAAGCTTCTTCCATTTTTTTCTAGCCCTTTGTTATTTAAGTTGACATATTCCTTCAATGTTTCATTTATTTTACTTGGCTTTGAACACATTTTATTTACTTTTTTCCTGTACATTACTGGAAGCCATGTCTTGTACCAAAACTGGAGCTTATTTATTTATTTTATTTATTTAAATTTGTTGACCGGGAGTGTCTGACTGGATGTAGGTCCATTTTCAGCGGAGGCCCAGGGAGAAAAGCTCCACAGTTAAAATAAACAGACAGTAGTTACATTGGATTACACAGCGATTAACAATTTAGCATAGCAATTACTTACAACATATTTACAGATGAAGAACATAGTACATCAGTAGACAACTAGAATCTTTATCTGTGAAGTACATAACAGACATTAACAAATGTTACAATGAGAAGTTCCTGTTGTATAATAAGTGCTAGGCTTATGAGCATCTGAGCTTGCTATAATCAAGGTAGTTAGTGGAGTGGAAAGAAAGGTAATGGTTGGATGGGGTGGATGATATTAGAGTGGGAGTTGCAAGGGCATAGCCAGCATGTTTTTAGGTGTGCTTTTAGTAAAGTTTTGAAGTGGGTGCATGATGGTACAGAGGTAATTGTGGGTGGAAGGGAGTTCCATAATTTGGCTATGGTGCAATAGAACAGTGCTTCACCAGCAGAGTTATTGGCTTTAGTGATCTGCAAGGGATTTTTGTTGCTGGATCTTAGTGGTCTGGTGGTGCGATAGGGTTGGAGTAGATTCTGGAGGGATGGGACATTTAGTGGATGGTTTACTAGTTTGTGGGCAAGTGAGAGTTGATGCCACTGAAGGAGGTGAGGGAGTTCAAGCCAGCCCAGTTCAGCAAGTGAGAGACAGTGGTGACTACTGTAGGATGCCCCTGTGGCGAATTTGGCAATTTTGTTGTAGCAGGTATCTAGCTTGTTTAGATCGCATTGCCTTAGGTTGGTATATATTTATAAATAAATAAATAAATAAATAAATAAATAAAATAATAAAACTTGCAGAGTTATTGGTCCTTATCTTTCAGTTTATTTTTCTCACCAGGAGAACTCAAATTAAGCTCAGTATCAGTGTGCAGCCATCTTTGAAGTCTGGTGCTTAGAATGTTGGTAACCCTAGCAGTGACCTTGACACACACGTCCTACCAAACATACTCTGACAGTGCATATCACCCCCATAAGGGAATAAAGCAAATTTACCCCAGTGTAGGGTCATCTGTCTATTGTTGTGATTACTGGAAATCTGCAAATTCTCTGTTCTCCCTTAGGAAAGAGGACTTTTGAGTTTGCTGACACT
Source organism: Protopterus annectens (assembly GCF_019279795.1). Classification (NCBI taxonomy): domain Eukaryota; kingdom Metazoa; phylum Chordata; order Ceratodontiformes; family Protopteridae; genus Protopterus; species Protopterus annectens. The sequence continues at coordinate 1,354,501,818 of NC_056726.1, forward strand.
TAGCTAATATAAAGTCCTTGCAAAGCTGTGCCTAAAGCAAAGCAAATTAACCCTCCTTTAGACCCCCCCCCAAAGAAAACCTTGATGAAGAGGAAGTGGCCAACTTTCCCTTCACCTGAAGACGGCCCAACGTTCAGTGAATATCTATAGATAATACAGCAAGGTCTGGTCCTCAGATCACATCCTACCTTCTCAATAGACAATGCAGCAATCCTGCCACCTCACCACTAAAACCTCCTAGGTGGGGACTTCGATGACAGCTGCACACTGATCAACAGGATAACTTCAGCTCTCCCAGTGTGAAAACAAAAACTGAGAAAAGAGAGTGCCATTGAAAATGTTTTTGGTAAAATTCAGTACACTACTTGGATGCCAGCAAAGGAGAAATTTGAATAACGTGAAATAAAATCACCCAGAGAAGGTGACGAGAAAACACCATCAGGGAAGGATTCTGCAGCTGTTCGGCCAAAAGCAGTTTAGTTTAAGGTTCAGCTTTGGTTCAAGAGAGAGCTTCCAGTAATTTAGAGGAGAAAATAAATCAAACATAGTCAGAGTCAATTAAAATAGGTTCATAAGTTCTGACATATGTGGAGGTACTCACTAGTAACTTAAAAACTCAGAGGGCTCCCAAACGCTGCCTTCAGAAACTCCATATACACACATCAAAGCAAAAAAAAAAAAACAAAACAAAAAAAAAAAAAAATACAGCACACAATATTACACACACCAGCATCTCAACAAACAAGCCCATAAGGCAAAATACCACAACACCTAACATACTGGTCATAGGAGACTCCATAGGGAGACACATGGATGTCCCCCTCACCAGGCTGGATAAGGAGACTGTTACAGTTAGCTGCCGGTCTGGTGCCAGGATCTGTCAAATCACATAAGTACTCAAGTCACTCAGCCACAAGTACCAGTTTGGCTCTGTCATAGTCCATGTGGGTGTGAATGATCTGAAACATAACTCCCTGGACTACATGAAGAGATAGACATGACTTGACCTCTCAGTTTGTGTATCACACACTTTTTCATTGGTTAATTTGTTTGAGTGATAGTTAAATACACAGGGAATTTCTAGTTCTTTCTCTTTTCTGATAAGACTCCAAACCTGCAAAAACTACAAGCACTGTTGGAGACTCCCTGCTGGGTGAGGAAAGTAAACCAATATTATATATATATATATATATATATATATATATATATATATATATATATATATATATATATACACACACACACACACACACACACACACACACACACACACACACACACACATATATATGACAAGCCATATGATCGACTTTCATTTGGTCGACAAGCAGTTTTATGTGGGGGGCTTTGCCCCACTACCTAATGTGGGGGCTGTGCCCCCCACACCCCCCCTAACTATATATATCAACTCCAGGGTTGCACAACATTGGGGAAGGGGGCAAATTTGCCAGTCGACCAAATTAATTGTCGACCAAATGAAAGTCGATCAAATGGCTTGTCGACCATCTCAGGTAGACCCAAAATATATATATATATATATATTTATATTGTCTGCGAGTTGCCTGGCCTGATGTTTTTGTTCTATGTGGGAGATAGTCACAAATTATCTAGCGTGCATATTTCAGATGTTTTTCCCCCATTGGTTAATTTGTTTCTTTTTTTTAACAAGAATCATCTTTAATGAATTATTGCTTATAACATAATCATACATTTATATAAATGAAAACAAACCAAACTGACATTTTTAGTTCTAAACATTATGCATCACTTGTAATACATCGTCATTTTCAGTCAAACATCACATAGCTCATTCCATTCAAATCCTGCCTTCTTTTAAACCTCAATTCTCCTCTGCATATTTATTCCCACAATTCCCGTTTTTTCTTATGTAATTTGCTTCTATCCTTTTCTAAAGATTCCAATTTCAGTTGTTTTATCTCTGTTACTATATTCACTACTTCTAATACAGTTGGTTTAGACTTTGATTTCCATCTTTTAGTAATTACTTTTTTAGCAGCCACCATAATTTGACTCAGCAAGGCCTTACTACATCTAGGCAATTCCAGTTCTGTATCATAGCTTAGAAATATCATTTCCCTAGATGCACCAATTTGCTTACTCAGTATCTCTAACAGAGTAGGCTGCAGGGAATATTTAAAGTCTGCCAACCCATTACACTCCAAGAAAATATGTTCAAAATTACCTCTTTCTTCCCCATCACACCTCCAACATTTGCTGTCTACCAAAGGAATGATTCTCTGGAGTCTTCTTAGGGTATAAAAACACCTATGTAAACATTTACAAGCAAAAATACTAAATATTCTACGTTTTGTTGCATATTTAGTAGACATACGTATATCCCCCATTGTTTCTTTGTGAATTGCTTATCCAATCTCTCTTCCCAATCCTTTCTAACCCCCTCTGATTGATTCTTATAACTATCATGCAATATTTTATATGCTCTACTAATTATTCCTTGTTTAAACTGCAGCTTCTGTTCTAGATTGTACTAAAAACTCTACCAGTGCTGTTCTTTCATTTAGGACTTCCCTATTTTCTTCTCTTTACCTACACTCTGATATTGGTTCTTGTTAGGGAAGGCAATCTTTAACCTGCAGTCCAAATACATTTTTGGCGTCTTCCCCAATCTATTACCTTCCCCTCTCTAGCTATTTGCTCTCAATACTTTGGTTCCTTAGACAGTTTTCTCCAATAAATTCAAGCTGCCTCTTACTTACCATCTGTATCCCTAACTGCAGTCATCCCTATCAGAATCTCCTTTTTCTATTCCCGTGTTAGCTTAGTTCTTAGAATACTTTCTGCTAATTTATGAATATAATATTCTGTATAATTATTGTTATTCTCCTTAAAGATCTGCATCCAAAATTCCAGTCTCTCCTAGTTTCTTGAGCTTCCCTCATTTAATCACCATCCCATTCCACTTTGAATTATACGTTTCTGCTTGTGTTATGTATAGGAGCCTTAACTGTATATCTCTGACATACTCCTTCAAATCGGGTAATCCCAATTCGCCTTGTTCTATTGGAAGAATCAACTCATCCCACTTTAATCCTGCCATCTTCCCCTCCCAGGTAAAATCCTTTAGCTCTTTGTTATCCGCAACTTCTCCTCTGGCTGATAAAAATATGCCTGAGCTGTGTTTTACACTAAAGGAATTAAAAACATTTTAACTGCTTGTATCTTATTATCCATATCATGGAGCTTACAATTTCTCAGTTTTTGTATTACCTTTTGTTTAGTTTCTTCCCACATATCCTTAGCTGTCACACCAGAATCAATCCTGAGTACTTAATTTTATCATGTCCCCATAAAAATGGATATTGCTGAACCAATTCTTGTGTCAGTACAGAATTTACCACTATTGCCTCTCTAAGCTTCATTAATTTTGTATCCTGAAAAGATTTAAAACAGTCTCAAAATATTCCAGAACACTGAAATGTCCTTTTCTGGTTTTATCAGGTATCAAATAATACAATCTGCAAATAAATCCAGCTTTTCTTGACTACCATATAATTTACATCCTTGAATTTCTGAGTCCCTTATTTTCTTTGTTAATGGTTCTAAATATAATGCAAATAACATGGGAAAGAGGACAACCCTTCCTGGTTCCTCAGCTCAAGCAGAAATTATCAGAGGAACCCATTCACTTTAATTTCTGCCTCCAATGCCTCATGCATCCTCCTAATCAACCTTATAATTGTATCAGGGAATGAAAATGCTTCCATTACCCTGCTCATAAAGTCCCAGCTTACTCTGTCAAATGCTTTCTCTGCATCAAGACCCACCAAAAACAGTGATGTTTTCTTACATTCTGCTTTCCTCTGGATCATCAATGTTCTGTTAATGTTCTCACATGTTTGCCTCCCCTCCATAAAACCACACTGATTCATATCTATCAATTCTGGCATCACTTCTGCCATTCTTTTAGACATTATAGACATGAACACTTTATAATCATGGTTTAGTATTGAAATGGGCTTATACGAAGCTGGATCTAATGGGTTTTTACCCTGTTTAGGTATTACAGCTACCACTGCTTTCTTTCCACACCCCCCACTATGGAGATTTCAAACAATACACCTCTGTTAAATGAAATAATCAATTACAAGAGCAGCATAAATCAAAAAGGAATAGTTTATTTACTTCCAGCAACATCTAATTCTAAACATGCTTAACAGTACTACTGTAACAAAAAAAAAAAAAAAAAAAAAAAACTATTACAATTTACAGTTTCAACTTTAATTTGGGACAGATAGTTAAACCCAATGGTTTACAGCTTGAGCTTTTAATTAATTTGTGGCTTAAAACAGCCTGAGCATTTATTTAATTTGATGTCAAAAGTTATATCTATTAAAAAGGACACACCTTCTCATTGTGTTTCACATGGAGAACTATGTAAATTAAATCTTATATTTTAAGTAATTTCTTTATAACTTCAAAAAAGTTGGGAAAGTGATATTCACAGAAATCAGTTCTAAATGCAGTTCATAAAAGTCAAATAAAGGAGGATGAAATAATAAGTAATACTTTTTTTGAAGAAATGTATTTTCATGGAACATTATATATACAGTTCAATACGGATTAAATGTGTACTACATAGGGATATGTTGCAGGCAGAATGCAATACTTTGAAGAATATTCCAGTTAACATACACAACCAGAATTTTTAGGACACTGGGATTTTCAGGGATTTGTCTATGAACTTGTGTGAGATCGTGAAGAGTATGGAAGTTTGTAGACTATACACTCACTCTTGGAAGCTCAAAGTTCTAGGAAGCTTGAATGTTAAAGTCACAAGTTGGCTTTAAAAATGTGATGTCTGAAACTAACTGAAATGTCTGATCCTCACCAATTTGCCCCCAACAAATTTTATGAGGACCAGACCAAATATACAAGGCAACAATTTGGACATTCTGAGAATTTCTGGGCAGTTGAGAAGTATGATTCTTCCATTTGTAATTTAGACAATGGCTTATTTGAAAACAAGCATCTCGTTTGTATAAGAGGCAACGCAGGAAAATAATGCATTGTTCATACAGTATGTATGGACATCATTTGGAGAGACGTGTACATATATCTGCCTACATCTTTTTAATGCCAATGTTTATTTCACTGCAATTTGGGACATTGCGTTTTTTGCTGTCCCTAATTTTACATAAAGTCCCCAGTTTTCTTACGTATATTTGCCCTGTTCCTTACATTTTTTTTACTTTTTAGAAATCACTGAGAATTACAGATAGTCTGTAATGCAGACATTAGTTTTTAATTTACCCGTTGTTTTTTAAATGCATTTATTTTTTTTAAACGCATATATTAACAGAACAGAAAAAAAAAATGATTTTTACATTTAGTTACAATAATACATCACATATATTTTTGCTACTATCAGCAGTCAAACATCACAAAAAATTGCTGAATTCCTGCCTTCCTTTAAACTTCACTCCTACTCTATAACATTACACATGTATTTTCCCACAATTCCCATTTACTTCTTTGCAATTTGCTCCTACCTTTTTCTAAAGATTCCTGTTCCAGTTCTTTTCTCTCTTTTATAATATTCAATATCTCAAATACAGTTGGTGTAGACTTTAATCTCCATTTTCAAGTTATTGCTTTTTTCACAGTCAACAGAATTCATCTTAATAAGGCCTTACTATGTCTAGGCAATTCAGATCCTGTATCCCAGCTCAAAATATAATTTCCTTACTTACAGCCATTTGCTCATCCATTATTTCTGATAGTGTACTCTGTAGGGAATTTTTAAAATCTTCCAACTCACTGCATTCCCAAAACATATGTTCCCAGTTACCTCCTTCTTCTCCATCACACATCCAACATTTGCTATCTACCCGAAGAAAAATTATTTGATGTCTGCTTGAGGTATAAAAATACCTCTGTAAACAATTTCGTGCAAATATCGTAAACATTTTGGACTTGGTTGCATACTTAGGAGTCATACATACGTCTTCCCACCGTTTTATTGTAAAATGCTTTTTAGTCTCTCTTCCTAATCTTTTCTAACCTCTTCTGATTCTGATTGATTCTTATAGTTAACAAGCAGTATTTTATATGTCCAACTAATTATCCCTTTTTAACAGCTGCTTCTTTTCTAGTTTCAACTAAAAGCTCTACCATAGCAGGTCTTTCACTTAAAATTCCCCTATCCCTTTCTCTTTGCCTGTACTCTGAGATCAAGTGCCGGTAGGGAAGGCAGTCTCTAGCCTGCAATCCAAATGTTTTCTTGGTCTCATCCCTCTCGATTACCTTTACTACTCAAGTTATTTGCTCCCAATAACTTAGCTTCTTTGCCAGGTTTCTCCAGTAAATTCCAGACCCCCCTGCCTGTTTTCTGTACTTTTACTTGCAATCATCCCTATTGGAAAAATCTCCTTTCTCCAGTCTCACATTGGCTTAGTTCTTAGAATATTTTCTGCTACTTTATGAATATAATATTCTGTATGATTATTATGGTTATTATTCTCCTTAAGGATCTGCATTCAAAATCCTACTTCTCTCTCTGTTTCTTCAACTCCTCCCCTTGCTTCATTATCGTCCCTTTCACTAAACTGTCTGCTTGTGTTATGTATATGAGCCATAACTGTGTAGCTCTGAAATATCCCTTCAAATCATGTAAACCTAAATCACTTTGTTCTATTGGAAGGATCAACTTATCCCACTTTACTCCTGCCTTGTTTCCCTCCCAGATAAATACCTTCAATTCTTTATTAACTATTGTCGACAACTTCTCTTCAGGTTGATAAAAGTATGCCTGATCTGTTTACAACACTAAAGGGACCAAAAACCATTTTCGCTGCTTGGATCTTACTATCCATATCCATAAAAAAAGTTTCCAGTTTTTGTATGGTCTTTTGTTCAGTCTCTTCCTACATAACCTTAACTTACCCTTCATTGACCAGGTTACTCCTACTAGGAGAGTGGCCATTTCTGGGGGTGGGTGCCCAAGGTGGTATTTAAATAAGAGAGGAAATTTGACCAAGGCATTGGGAACTTCCTCTACTTTTTTTGATAGGTGCCATGGAATATTTTACATCCCTTTGAGCTACGATAAACCATACCTCTCAACTGTTCAGATTTTTATCTCATATTTTTTGGTCTCTTCCTCATAAAATTTGTGAATTTCTGGCACATCACCGAGGGCTGAAGTCATTACATAATGACATACATTTGGTTTTCAGACTTTGTATTCTTCAGCAAATACATGCCAACACAAAACCTGTCAGTCTATCAACCTTCCAAGTTAATAAGAACAATATTTAAAATTTGTCCCTATTTTTGGGACTTTGTTCCTTCATTATTTTAGGCCCTGTCCATGTTTCTTGCACTAAGAGATTGAGAGGTTTGCATAAAACTCCAACAGATTGGAACTCAGTATAAAATATCCAAAGAAAAACATACTCAGGAGTTCAGCATTTCAGCAGTCCAGTCACCTGGAGTGGGAATGGAAGTCACAGTCTTCTGGTTGTCAAGCATCCACCAACCAAGGTAATTGTGCTACTTTTTCCATCACTGACACGATTTAGAATTTCACACTTTTTATTGTTCAGGTACTGCTTCTTTCTTTTTTAAACTTGTTGTGCTATTAACTTGTAAGTGAATTAAAATAATATTTAAAAACTGTCCACGAACTATACTAGAAGTAGTGAATATAGTAACAGAAATAAAACAACTAGAACTGAGAACTTTAGAAAAGGGTAGGAGCAAACTACACAAACATACAAACATCCTACCTTCCTCTCCCTTCTTCCACTGTCCCCTCCCCCACACTCTAACATATCTCTTTTTTTTTATTATTCCAGTCCCCTCATCACTGCAAGGTGTTATTTATTCTCACCCTTCTGAAGTCAACAGGACTGTCTGTGACCCCAGAAATTATGGAACACTACATTACAGGAAAACAACGCCACCCCTAAAAAAGTCTGCAGTGTAAGCTTTTGGACTGTAGTATCAATGTTAATTACTGTTAAGATCAATTAATATGACTTGGAGGCATGCACATTACTAACCCACCTCCATTCTCCTTTTCCCCTTGTGTAACTTCTAGCTATATCCCATCAGCAAAGACCTGTTCTTAATAAGCATATAAACTCGGAGCTTGTTCAAGCAGCTACTAGTTTAGTTACACCCTACTGCAAAGCAAACATTCCAAAACTTTGCTTTTACTCTGTGAGAGCACCATTATACTTACCAGGACTAACTGTAATAGTTGATTGTATTGTACTCGTGGCCAGGTCTGCTTCGGGGCTCATATCCATCAAAAACTGGCTTTCAAAGAATCAGTTAATTTTAAATCCAAAAATAAAAAAAAAAGTCTAAACTCTTGCTTTTTCTTCCAAAAACCCAAAACCACCTTAAATCTACTTTCTCTCTCTCTTTTCTCTCAACAAAACACCTATCACTGTTAAAACACACACTAAGCTTCTTGGGGTCATAATAGATGATCAACTCAAATTCAACGTCCATGTCCTGTCAAACAAAGCCAAAATGTCCCTCTCACATGCTTAGCTTCTCCCAAGCCTATTTTGCAACTTACAAATCTCACCAACCTTCAGATCTCTCTCTTAATAAAATTAGAGACTACCTATAATAAAGTTGCCAGATTCGCAGCAAACCAAACCTATAAGTCTCACCACTGTCTCTCTCTTTTCCCACAAACTACTTCTCTCTCAGCTTCAGATCATTCATTCCATCCTGTATCTGCCCTCCTTCTGTCATGACATCTCCTCACTGGTCTCCCTCTACAGCACCCCAGAACTCTCCAAAGCACAGACTAAAATCTACTTCAAATCTACAAACCAAAAAGCAAAATAGGACAAAACCTTTATAGCTACTCCCCTGCCCTCTCTTGGAACAAATTTCCCCTGGATATTAGAATTATTAAGCAGTCAAATCAATTCAAAACTGCTGCCAAAAACCTGCTTCTAAAACGTAACTGGACCTGCCACTGTACACGACCTTCTTAACTGTCTACCCTCACCTCTTCAGCTTTTTCCAACCTACCACTCCCTTTTTTCTCTCTCATCCTTAATCAACAACTGTACTGTGAAACCTAGTTATAAATAGTTTTGACTACCCGTTCTGTCTACATTAATATGTTTAGGACTAAACTAGTTTTAGTTAAATAACTAGTGACTAAATGCTCGCACATGCTCCTTTCGTACTCTGTGTTGCTATTTAGATACACCCTCAGTGATGGTGCTATTCATCAGATTGTATAAGGTTGTATATAACATCGGTGCCTTTACACTATTAATTGTAAACTATGTACTAACTTTTCTAATATTGTACTATACTATGTGTAGATCAGTGTGTGTGTATGTATGTACCTTTAAGAAGCTATCCAAGGGCTTGCCCAAGTGTATAAATACTGAGCATGTGCGAGCTTGACTGCCATTTTGTAGTAAACTGTTGAGATGTAAGCATGTATGTATGTATGGTCTGTCAATCACTTTTATGATGCTGCTGTCTATCCTAATGTGTTTGTATGTATTAAAGCATCTAAACAAATTACCCTGCCTTCATGTCTTCTATGTTGGAGAGGGACGAGGGACATGGTGTCAAAACAGGCATATCTAGAAGGGCACGGTGTAAAAGGATGCATGGCCAAAATGACTTGTTGCCAGAAAGAGTTCTAGTTTCTCCAATTTAAGTCACAGAGGCACCCGGTTGGTATTAGAGGAATATAAAGGAGCGGATCATCCCTAACGCCCTTATAATTCGCAAAACAGGTCAGAAAAGAATTTCAGTTGTTAAAACTTTCTCAAATAATTTCTTATTCACAAAATATGAAACAATATTCAAATAAACTGATATGTCCACTATTGATAAAAATATACGAATTACTACAGAAAATGTTTGAAATAAAGTCAGAATTGCATAAAATGAATAAAACAAGAGGAAATGACAGCATTTTTGCTAAGCACGTATTTTTTGTATTAATCAAAGATATCAGTTATCAGGAATGTATAAAGTGTTTGCATGTTTGTGCAGTATTACAGTAAAGTTATTTGGAAAAATACAGCCATTTCAGAGCATATTTCGCAAAGTACAGTATTTCAAAGAGTTTACTGTGAATTTGAATGTTATTACATACTCACAGAACAGTTTGTTCGTACATAATTACAAGGGCCATATTTTTTCAGTGCATTTGTGCATACTTTGTGGGCATGGCATGGCAGATGGAGTTTGAAAACCCAGTGCACTTGTGTTTGACAATAATACTGCAGAGAGCTGGAAAGTTTGAGCAAGAATTCATTCATACAGGTACATTTTCTGATAAAGATGACTGTACAAAGGCATTTATTCTATTTAATTTAGATGGTCAGAAACCACTGAAAGGAAATGTTCATTTGTGTATGCACCTGCTATCTTTGCAGGAGAGAGTGAAAACTATCATATTGTTGTATCGGCTGAGTCAAAGGAGGACCCTGAGAGTGTTTAAAATGTAAATTTAGACAAATGTTACAATGGGGAAGGCACTTATTTTATACAAGGGATCAAAAGTTTGGTGAAACTTTTGCAGCCTATATAACTAACTTGAGGAATAAGGCTAAAACGTGCTGATTTGGTGACTTAAAGGATGAGTTGATAAAAGACAGACTTGGGTGTGGTATTAAAGATGATGCTGTGAGAAGGATTTTGCTTCATGACAGTGATTTAACTTTGAATAAGGCCATGGAGATCTGTCAGATATATGAGCTCACAGAAAAGCACACAAATACGCTTACAAATGAAAGATGCATGCTTCCAGTAACTTCTACAGCTTATGTTGATAGTATACAGCATGTGCTTAAAAGAAACAGGCCCAAGCATATAGCAGCAACTGTAGCCCCTACAGCACCCACTGGTAAATCCCAGAGCTTTCCAGCACATTTCAGAGTTTGCACCGTCTCAGTGAAGCATAAGAATGAGTCAGCAAACTCAAAGTATGGGTTCTCACCCAGTTTCATTGCCAACTGTTGTTAACTGTGGTGGAAATCATGAACCTAAATGGGAAAAATATTTAGCTTTTGGTCATCAATGCCACAAGTGCAATAAATGGAATAATTTGAAGAGGTTTTGTAAATCAAAAGGCCTGCTTTTATTAAAAGGGAACATTTTAAGAAACGAGTTGATAAATTGGAAAGCTACAACTCTACTCAACGTTGAGGGTGTGTCAGTGCTTCATGAAACAGTTATTGCAATAGATTTAAGGGCAAAAAATGAAGTATTTTGTACTGTTCGGATAAATGGGCAAGAGGCAAGACAGAAGCCTAGCAGTCTGCTAAGTCCCAAACTATACTCCAAAAATAAAGTGAAACAATTAAAAATAGCATGAACACCACAGCAGGAAGGAGCATAAAAATAAAACTTAAGGCAGATAAGCGCTTTAGCATTTCACAAACAAACGCTTCATCAGATCTAACAGATAAACTCATCTCATAATATAGCAATGCAACAATTAAATAATTAATGCAACATCCAGTCAATGCACACTTCTTGTTGAAACTATAAAGACAATTAATATTAATAATTAGTATTGGAAATCATGTTCCAAAAGGGCTGGTTTCAGTGACACAGAGCAGTTTATGCCTGGATAACAATCTGTTTACAATTTTAGAATTCAGGAAAGTTCTATTTTCTCATTGTAATTCACTGTATCCCCACCCCTATCATTGGGAAGAATACATTGCAAAACCTTAAAGGATAAATGGAAAACCCACAGAGCTCGAAGATGACACAGGTTCCAAGTGCAATGTTATGTCAGCAGAAACATTTGTTACAGTATGTCATGGTGAAAGGCTTAATTTGGCAAATTGTGTACAGCTTGTTACTTATGGTGGTGAGGAAATTTCAGACTGAAGGCTCAGTAGTGCTTTCATGTTACTCTGCTGAGAGATGTTGCAACTAATTTTATGTGGTCAAGAGACACATTCAGTCATTATTAGGGCTCAGAAACAGTTTGAAAATAGGATTGCTTTCATTTAACAAGGAATTCCATCAGGTTAGCTTAAAAGACCAGTGCTCTTATTTCGCCCAGTATATTTTTCCTACCTCTGCTGATCCTTTCGAAGACAAACTAGGGAAGCTTCCACTTGTGTACTCCATGAAGTTAGACACAGATGCGAGTCCAGTTATCAGGCCAGCTTGGAAAGTTCCAGTAGCTATGTGGGGCAGAGTCAAAGCTGAGTTAGATCAAATGGTGCGGCAAGGTGTGATTTGTCCAATAGATGAACCAACTGAATGGGCATCTTCCATGGTGGTAGTTCATAAGAAAAGATCAGATGACATCAGAATATGCACTGATTCACGGGATTTGAACAAAGCACTAAAAAGACCTCAAGTCACAGCTCTGATGCCAACTGCCATTATTCTTTTCTATCTTAGAAGCAAAGAGTTCATTTTGGCAGATTCAGCTTGACAGGAAATCATCATTGCTCAGTACCTTCAGTACTCTGTTTGGAAAGTACAGATTTTTGAGAATGCCGTTTGGAATAAATTCTGCAAGTGAAGTCATTAAACATGCAATGAAGCAATTTTTTTCTGGGTATTCTTGTGGTATTATAGTAGACATACTAGTAGGAGGTAATGGTGAAGCTGAGCATGACAGAAACCTCAGAAAAGTTCTGGAAAGTGCACATCAAGTGAATCTTAAGCTCAACCCACAGAAATGCAAATTCAGGCTACAAGAGGTTACTTATGTTGATCATTTATTTACTAGTTCAGGCCTATGACCAGACCCTTCAAAGCAAACAGCCTATCTTGAGATGGAAGCTCCAGTCAATGTTTAGGCCCTGCAATGGTTTACTATCAGACTTGAGCAAACTTTCAGCACCGCTTAGAGAACTGACACGTAACGATTTATCATAGTCTTGGTTAGAACAGCACCAAAGACCATTTGATGTCCTGAAGCAGAGAACTGCTATTCCACCAACTCTCAGATACTATGATATTTTTGGGAGGGTGGCCTAATGGTTAAGGTGTTTGCCTTACAAAGACAAGGTGCAGGGTTTGAGTCTCACAAGGGATAACTGGCTAGGCTTAAAATGGCTCGCAAGGGCAGTTAGCTTAGTACTAATCTATGAACCTATGAATCTATATTTACAAGCTAGTTACTCTTTCATATGATGCTTCAAGATTTGGTCTACTAGAGGGTCAACCTGTTGCCTTTGTATCGAGAACTCATACCCAAACTGAAATACACTATGTTCAGATCAAGAAAGAGCTTTTGGCAGTTGTGTTTGCATGTTCAAAGTTCCATGATTATGTTTATAGTAGACCTATCCAGATTGAAACAGACCACTAACCTCTAGTCACTATCTTGAGAAAGCCTATGCATTCAGCTCCAGCCAGATTGCAAAGTATGATGATAAGATTGCAAAAGTATAATTTCACTCTTGTCTACAAGAAAAGCAAACTTCTTTATCTTGCTGATACATTATCCAGATCACCCAGAAACACCACTGAACAGCATGAGAATGAGAACCTTAATTTTGAAGTCATGGAAGTGAGATTTTTTTTCCACACGTCTTGATGAGCTGAGAGATCACACAGCCACAGATCCAGTTTTACAGAGGCTCAACCACTTTATCAATCAAGGATGGCCATCAAAGCAATCTAGTTTACCTCAAGAAGTGCAACCTTATTTTCCATACAGAGATGAGATTTTGTCTGAGAATGGTATCATTATGAAAGGTCTGAGAGTAATTGTTCCAAAGTCCTTACAACAAGTGTATGTTACTATCTTGCATCGTGGTCACCCAGGAACAGACTCTACCAGAAAAAGGGCGAGAAGACTAGAATTTTGGCCTTCTATATCATAAAACATTGATGGAGTACTTTCATCTTGTTCTGTGTGTAACAGTACTAAGCCACAGGAACAGAAAGAACCACTTCAGCTAAGCCAGATTCCTGAACTGCCTTGGTCGACAGTAGCCAATGATATTTTTGAATGGGATGATTGATGTTATTTGGTGTCAGTAGACTCTTATTCTAATTGGTTTGAGATTTAACTACTTTCTAACCTAGCATACAGTACTTTCATTACTAACATGAAGCATCATTTTGCAGTCCATGGTAGGCCACACAAAGTTATTTCTGACAATGGCACACAGTTCACAAGCCAACAGTTCAAAAGATTTGCAGAGGAGTGGGACTTTACTCATGTCATAAGCAGCCCCGAGTATCTGCAGTCAAATTGTTTGGAAGAACGTATAGTTCAATGTGCAAAACAGTTACTAGAGAAGTCAGAACAAGACAATTGTGATGTATTCCTCAATTTCAGAAATATTCCTTGTGATAAACATCTTGGTTCACCTGCTCAGAGACTTCTGTCGAGACAAACCAGAGCCACATTACCAATCAGTAGTCAATTGTTGGTTCCATGTGTTAAGAACAACAGGTCAGTGAAAACCAGTCTGTTGAAGAAGCGTTTAACCCAGAAGTCCTACTATGATAAAACCAGCAAACTACTCAATCCATTACAAGAAGGAGAAGTGGTAAGGATGTAGCCTTCCAAAGGTTATGACCAGACTGGAATAGTGAAGAGCATTTGCCCAAAGCCAAGATCGTATATTGTGGAATCACAAGGAGTAGAGTTTAGGCAGAATCGGAAACATTTGATGCTGGAGTCCAAGCCTATACCACAGCACATAGCCTGTGGGAAATACTCTTCATCTCAGTGAGTTGTCCAGTGTTCTAGTTCCAGAGGACGTTCCAGAGAATATTCCTGGTCCAGTGATGAATCCAGAAGTTCTTGATATGAGTTATTCACCAAAGACAGTCCCTGTTGCTAAACCCACTCTAGATTGTTATGTTACCAGATCAAGTAGCATCTCCAGATCATGTTATAGATACACAGGAACTTGGACATGAACATTTTGTTTGTTACTAATGTTTATAAAAAGGCATGTCTAACTCCAATGTTGTTATTACTAAGGGCAATCTTTTATGAAGGAGGATACAGATCAATGTGTATATGTACCTTTAAGAAGCTATCCAAGGGCTTGCACAAGTGTATAAATACTAAGCACGTAAGAGTCTGACTGCCATTTTGTTGTAAGCTGTTGAGCTGTAAGAATGTATGTATTTAAGGTCTGTCTGTCAATCAGTTTGTTTATATTTTAAGATGCTGCTGTCCATCCTGATGTGTTTCTATGTATTAAAACATCTAAACGAACCATCCCACTTGCTTGTCTTCTGTGTTAGAGAGGGACAAGCGAAAGATGAAAAAATGCACAAACCACCAAGAAAATCGTCGCACAAGCAGTATGCAGGCAAGAAGAGGCAGTGAGCCCTGAAATAATCCAATGTGTGCTTTAGATCAAGCCAGCACGTCCAATTCAGTACAAGGATGCTTTCTTTACTCAGACAAACAAGAAGGTATAAGCGCTTTTGTTCCAAAAATTAAAGCAGGAACTTCATCAGATACAAGGAAATTAAAGAAGTACACTGTTTTAAATAGGAAATCTTACATGACATCACTTCCTGGATTAATGAAAACCACTCCCAAGTCTGAAACACTACACATGAATGTGTCAGCACAAAACAGTATAAATATCAAAATATAAAGATACATATAAAAACTGACTGTGCAAATGTCAACACCCAAACTATATAGTAGAAACACAATAGTACATATTTAAATATATGTATATATAAAAATGCTTTAAAATGCATTTAAAAATATATATGTATATAAAAATATATAAATAAAATATGCATACAGTTAAAAATCCATTAGGAACAAATGAATAAATTTCATGTACATATACATTCAACAGGTATAAAGGCCATTTATAAAAAACATTTTTGAACCATTTCTTCACCTATCAAGAGCCCTCAATTTAAGCAGACTGCTTATGGAAAGGCTGTCATTTAAGCCTGGCCAGTGGGGGCATCAAGTCGTAATTGCTATAGCAGCTCAGCTTTTTTGAGTAAATATGGCCAGGCTGCCCCCCATTATGTCTTTTTTGGACTTCAAGTACTACAAATTTGAACTGGTGATTGTTATACTCACTAATGTGTCTAGCAAGTGCATTCACTTCACTAGCATCCCTTATATTTCTAAGGTGCTTGCTGATCCTTTTTTAAGCTTATGTTCCATCTTCCCCACATAAAAACATGGGCAAAAGGAACATATATCACAATAGACTACTCTTTCAGTTAAACAACTACAACTCTCAGGTATTTTTATTTTCAATCTATTAATTTCACATTCACTGACTTCCAAAATAAAAGGGCAAAACATACATGCCCCATACTCAATCATCTGACCCTTCCTATAGATTCCATCATTATTACTTTTGAAAATGTTCTTCAATTTAAGGCCCTTCTTGAAAACACACACAGGTGTTTCTCCTAAGATTTTAAAAAATTATCTGTCACTACTCAACAAATTCCAATTCTTACACAGAATATCTTTAAGGGTGTATACGTCATTTGAGAAGACAGTTGAAAAACTTGTGTGGTAATTAGTTACTTCCGACCCAGAAGAATGGTGCCCCCTATATATTTCCTGGTTATGGACAATTGTTTGGTCATTCACTACAGTGTCTGTGACTGTTTCAGTTATATTCAACCCAGTCAAATCGGGATAGTCAGTATTAGGGGTGCCCAAAATTGGTGCAAAATACTTTCACACTAACCTCCTTCATGATGTTGTCAATTAAATTGGGGGGGGGGTAATCTCTTCTCAAGAACATTTCCTTCAAGTTAAGGCATTCTCTGGTAAAACCTGTCCAAATTGTCACCATGCGTGCTGCACGTACAAACTGCCCCTTAATAACTGCACGTTTCAGGGTGAATGGGTGGCAGCTGTCGAAATGCAGAACACTATTAGAATAGATTTTCTGAAAATTTCAGCCACAAATCTTTGTTGTTCCAGATCTTTCTTTAACAGAACATCAAGATAGGAAATTTCACATGCATTAACACTATATGTAAACCTCAAAAAAGTGGTTGAGTTGTTAATATAGTTAATGAATTCAACAAATTGGTTTCTAGGGCCTTCCCATAAAATAGCATGTAATCCAAATACCTCATAAAAGTATTACAGAATCGAAAATATGCTGATGTTTCAAAGCACGTTTTTCCCCACTCCAACATGACAATATTGTTGTACAGCCCACCCCCACATGCTGAACCCATAGCAACCCCTTATGTTTGTAAATAATACCGATTGTCGAACAAGATAAAGTTGCTTCTCAGCACCATATCCAAAATCTGTTCGTACATATTGATTTTGTCCTGGGGTATTCCCTTAGAAAACAAATAAATCACAAAACAATTCATCCCTGATGGAATGTGGGATGACAGAATATAAATCTACTACATCAGTTGTAATAAATAAAAAGTCGGACCTAAAACAAGTGTTATTGATTTTCCCTAAGAAGCCCAGGAATCAATACATAGGTGGGGGGGGTTCATCCAAAAGTAACTTCTTCAGTTCAGTATCCAGAAATTTAGCTAAGGGGTGCGTGATTGATCCCGGGCATCAACAATGGGATGCATGTGTGGTTGTTGAATGTTTTTATGGAGTTTCAGCAAACCAAAAATTGTGGGTGTAATTGGAAATTCCATTGTCAGATAGTGTAGTTCGTGGATTGAAAAATAAGTCCTGGCTATACCCCCTTATTCTATTATATGTGCCATTTAACTCATTTAAGGAACTTTCACAGTTAAGTGTCTGTCTCCAAGACAGATTTCATTTTGTTGATACAGTCATCAGTTCTCATAATGACAACCCCACCCCCTTTATCTAGTTTCATTATTCTGATGCCATATAGTTGTTTCAAACAATTAAGCTCATCTCTCTCTTCTTTAGTTAAATTACTACTAAAACTATTGTTTTGAAACCTGTTACCCAGATTTCTAATAATGAGTTCACAAACTCTCTCAAAGGATGCTAAAATAGGATGGGTGGGGGGATTGTAAAAACTGGATACTGTGAGTAGTTGACGTATATGTTCAACCCCTTGAAACAAAACCTGTAAATTCAATTTCCTCACAAAGTTTTAAATCAACCAGTGTATTCACAGTGTTTAAGTATTGACTAGGAACAAACATAAAACCTTTTGCCAAGAGGTCACAAGTAGTTACATTTAAGGAAATGTCAGTATAATTGTAAACTTTAAAGTCTCCAGTACTGTTGAGGTCAATAGGTAAAGTAGGGAAACTTTCCCCTCAAACAATGTCAGGTATAGACTGTGATGAAGTATCAGTCTCTATTGTCTCCTCCCCCTCCATGGATGATAGTTCATCTTAACATCCGTAGCATATGTAACATACTTCCTGCTCTTCATGCCCTACTAGAAGTCCAACAGTTTGACATTCTCTGTCTTACTGAAACCTGGGCTGGATTAGGCACAAAACTCATCTAACAAACCTCCCCCTAATTCTTCATCTACTTAAAAAAATTTTTTTAACAGCAGCTCAATTCAAAATGAGCTTGATTAACTGGTGGTCACCTCAAAAAAAACCAATAGATGATGTTTAACCACTTTAATTTTAATAATACCTTTCTTACTATTCTCAATCATCCCCATCCCCCCTCTACGAATTAATGATGAGACAGACACTTCAACACCAAACTTTACTAGGTAATACTAACTGCACTCCACCTCTATTTCAACTATACCCTCACTCTGGAAAATCTCACATCATCTTTTAAATCACCTCCTATCTAATAACCTTTTAGCTACTTGCCAACATGGCTTTCCCTCCCTACCATACCACACACAACAGCCTTATTATCCTTTCTCCATTCATATTAATATAAACCGAATCTTCTTTCTTCTGCATTCTTTGTTCTTGTAGACCCTGTCAAAAGCCTGTGAATCACCAACTCCCAACTCCCTACATTGTTAAGCTGGTTTTTTCTATCTCTGCAATCGAAAACAAGCTGTTTTATGAACAACAATCTTCTGAACTTCTAAAACTTTTACCACCATAGAACAATGGTTCTCCAATCACTGCCTTCTCTTAAACCTAAAGAAAAACTTCTGAAGCAAGAACTACCATAGCCAGACTTTATCTTCATCACTGCCTGAACCTCCTTAACCTAGGGTGGCTGGATAAAACCCTATAACAACCTAAAAAACCCCGCTTTCCAATAAAAAAATTTGGAATCAACTTCTACAGACCTCTCCTCCCAAAACTCTATCACACTATTTAAAACTCAACTGGGAAACATTTCTAACCAATCAACACTTTGCTCTTGCAATAACCCTAGCTAGCTGATCACCTCCCTACCTTCTCTCCATCCTTTGCTGTCTCCTCCCCTCTCTCTTTCCTCCATTTTATTTTTTCTCTACCACTCTCAACTAATGCCTGTTTTAGTTGAATCTCAAATTACCTTTGTACTTTGACCTACTACTAAATTTGATAGTCTCTCTATATTTTTTTTTTCTTACTACTGAAAGGAAAGCCCTAGCCTATGTTTTTACTGTGTCTTAATTCCCTTAATTCCCTGTTTTATTTTTTTTTTTGTTTTATTATAACTTAATGTTTGAATGTATTTTTGTTTTATGTTATTATGCATTTTTCTCCTCGGTTCTTCTCTATAGTTGTTTCCCCCTGTTCACTCGGCCATTACCATTATGCAGGGGCTTGAAAGTGATTGTTCTGAAAGTTCGTACCCCCTCGCCGATTCATAAGGAGTTCTGACCGTCTCAGTTGGGGAAAGCTTTCTTCCCCTAAAAATGTTCATCCATTGAATCAACTTCAATGTCCATGTTAGTTGCAACTTCATTAGTTTGATGTGGGGGGTTCTTTAGATGCCATTCTTGTGAGGGAGGTGGGGGTGGGTAAGCCACATGGTTAGCATAGTCTCTCTCATCCCTGATGAGCTTTTTAATTTTTCTGTTTTTGATAACAGTCATTTGTTCATCAATAGAACTGAAAATCCTATTGTAGTCAAACATGTTAGTGCTGAACCCAGGGACATTAGTAATAAGTTCATCCAAAGACTTTACTTCCCGACTCATTTCAACAATACTCATTTCATTATGTTTTACCACCAGTTCCATGTATTCTAGACCCCATTTATCAAAAAAGGCCAAAAGTTCAGATCCAGTACCTGACAGCCTGGGATGACATGATTGACAAGCCATGATGCTTTGCCACAGATGGCCTACATCTGTCTCCCTTGGGCTTCAGGCTCCTGGGAAAGGCTCTTGCCTCCCCAATGGTGCCTTATTTAGGCAATGTCATGAGGTCAAAACTACCAACATGTAAATTTCACCAAAATGTAAATTTAAGGTCATGCTGCTAAATGCTAGGAGTCTAAACATGAAACTGCACTCACTGCAAGCACTCTTAACCCTAGAAGAAGCTGACATTTGTGCATTCACAGAAACCTAGTTCAAAGCTGCGGACAGCACCCCAGCCATACCAGATTACTCATCCGATCATTCATTCAGACCCCAAACCATGGGCAGCAAAACAAAAGGAGGTGGAGTTGGAATATATATAAAACATACACACCTCTAGGCTGGTCAAACAGTATGATGCACAGGAAATACTCCAGGTGCAGTTAACAACTGACAACACCCCTATTCAAATCATAGCTAGCTACAGGCCTCCAACTCTGACTCAAGATGCACACTCCACCTACCTGGACCTCTGAATCTATCAAGATTCAACCCTTTACCCTGATCCTGGGCAACTTTAACTATCCAACCATAGAGTGGAAGAAATACTCATGCCAAAACACAAGTGCCCAGAGATTCCTTGATTTCATCAATGCAAATGCCTTGGACCAGTTGGTTGACACCCCCACAAGAGGGGAAACTATCATGGACTTGGCACTGACCAACATGGGTAACCACTGCAGCATCCTGTGTCATCATCCCTGGTAAGATCTGACCACAAAGCAATCACTTTCAAAGTCACCATCTCTCCTGACCCCTCCCCCCCAGCTAGGGTCAAACAAAAAAACTTCTCTAAAGCTGATTACAACCTCCTGAGGGAAGGTATAAACAGCTTCACAGCTCCTTCCCCCTCCACAGAAACTGGCACATATGTCCAAACTTACACCAAAGTAATATAGGAGCACGTATATAGCTGCATGGAATCAGGAATACCAGACAGGATGAACTCATCCTCCTCAAGGAAGAGTAAATCTGTCTGGTGGACATCAACAATAAATAAACTCTATAATAAAACGAAAAAATTGCTGCCCAGGACCAAGAAGGAGCAGGTGTCTAATTGGAAGTAATCTCTCCTTAGCCTGAGCAAGCAAATAAGAGCACTAGTGAAATCCTCCAAAGCAAACTTCGAGTCCAAATTGGCCACATCTACTAAAGACGATCATAAGGCTTTCTTCTTCACATATGTCCACAATCTCAAGGGAAGCTCCCAGATCTGCTCAGAACTGATTGTCAAGGACAGCACATACACAAACCCTGTAGATATAGCCAACCTGCTGGCAGACAGTTTCAGTGAAATCTTTACTCCTCTGTCCCCCCCCCATCAGTAAAACAGGACATCCCCAGTACTTGCCCCCTTCCCCTTATCTCTAGGGTGCAAGTCATCACTGCCCTATCAAAGGCAAAAAATACAGCTTCCATTAGACCCGATAACATCCCAGGCGACTCAGGCAGAAACTTGCAGCACCATTAGGCACCCTATTCAATCAAAGCCTGGGTACCGGCTTCGTCCTAGCCGAGTGGAGGACAGCTACCGTCATCCCTTTGCACAAAGGTGGAGCATTCACTGACCCAGAAAATTATAGACTCATCAGCCTAACTAGCCTGATCTGCAAGGCCATGGAGTGGATTATCATGGACCTCATTAACAAGGACAGTGGCAACCTCCAGACACTTGATTTGACACAGTTTGGTTTTGTCAAGGGGAGGTCATGCTTGTTAAATATGGTTGTCTTCTTCGAGACAGTCACCAAGGTCATAGACGAGGGGAAGACAGTGCACACCGTCAACCTTGACCTGGCCAAGGCCTTCAATATTATTCCCCACTCAGATAAACTCTCTCAACTAGGCATCAATCCATATGTTGCCAGATGGTTAGCAAACTAGCTTACTAACAGAAGCCACCTAGTCAAAATCGGGGAAGCCACCTCAAGCAGTAGACCCGTAACAAGCGGTGTACCCCAGGGATCGGTCTTGGGGCATCTGCTGTTTGGGATATACTTCTCAGACGTACAGGCCAAATCTAGTAGGATATGGTTGACCAAGTTTTCAGATGACTGCAAGTTGGGTGCTGTCATCAATTCCCTTAGTGATGTGGACATCCTCCAAGAGGGTCTCACCCAAACAAATGACTGGTGCCAGAAACATAGGTTCATAGGTTCATACTAGGCTATCTGCCCGAGGGCATTTACAAGCCTAGCCCATAGTTTTGTGGCTTACGCCACCCCTTTAGTATGGGGAACTATACCCATTATTTTGCTGTGCCTCTGTCGAGCAGTGACACTGAGGTAATCCCTGGGGTATATCTGCGATCTCCCATCCATTGGTCAAGATTTCTCTTGAACAAGGCCAGCGAGGTGCTCTGCCTCACATATACCGGGATTTTATTCCACAGCATAGGGAGTCTTTGGGTGATGAATCTATCCCTCCAGCACGTCCTATTAATAGCCGTGTCGAGGTTTAAGTCTCCCACCCTTGTGGCTCTGACGGATCTAGATTTTTTGAGGTGAGGCATATTCATCAAATCTGGGTTTGACATGGCCTTGACATGGCTTCAAACTGAATGCCAAGAAATGCATCGTCATCCCTTTTGGGGAGAATGATGTCCCCGCAAATTATCACATTGATAATAAGGCACTAAGCATGCAATCAGTTGTGAGGGACTTGGGGAACCCAGGTTGATAGCAAACTGACTTTTGACTACCATATTGCCTCCATTGCACAAAAAGCTTTCTACATGGCTCACCTCATTGGTAAGGGTATCTCATCCCGGGACAAGGTGGTCATAACATCCCTGTATTCTTCCCCTATAAGACCGATTATTGAATACAATGCCTCTTTCGGCATATATCTCGCAACGCACATGTGGCTGCTGGAGAGACCACAGAGATTCCTCACCCAGAGAATCCAGGGCTTCAAACATCTACCCTACACAGACATGCTAAAAGCCCTGTCCCTCTACTCAGTCTCCTACAGACTCCTCAGAGGTGACCTGTGCCTGGCATACAAAGCAATCTCAGACCCCGCCCTGATGGGACTGCTTCATATCTGCAAGTCAAGCTCCGCTCGAGTAACCCACACGTGAGACCTCAACCTGGTCTTTGACATCAATAGGACTTGTTGGCGGGACAGATTGGTGTCCCAGAGACTCCTTTTGTGGAAGACTCCCTCTCCATGTAAAGCAGAGTAGCTCATTAAACCTTTTTAACCGCAACCTGGATAACTGGATGGGGAAAAGAAAATATATCCGTGTTATTCCACCTATGTCCCTGCTGGAGAGTAGCATAGAGTGTGGACTAGTGGAACATAGGCTAAATTCTTGGCTAGGTTTGTAAGGACGGATTGCTTAATATGATACCTGATGGTTTAATAAGATGTTTCTTGTTTAAAAAAGAAAGGGCAAGAATTGAATAACTTATGTAATGTTGCGTAGGTTATATGATTTAAAGCAATGTATGTGAAGTATAATGTTTGCAAATGTGTACTTATTAATACAGTTTGATTATTTTTATATGGATGTAAATTTGCCAATGTCGCAAGTGATAATTCAGTGTTGTTGTTTGTCTTTTCCCGAAGGTGTTTTAAAAAAAAAAAAAACTGTCCCTCAATTTGGGAATTTGTCAACGCTATCATTTTTTTTACTCTGTCCCCAATTCTTGAGTAAAGTTGAAAGTTACGATTATTTTAAAGCTCTTTTTACGTGAGTTTACGCACTATTTGTGTTTTCGGCTTTCTCCATGCATTATTGCATGAAGTAACTGGCAACATTTCCGTTAAATTTTTACTAAACTGTATCTTCAGCTTCTTGTTACTTGAGTCATAGATGCTTTTTGCCCCCAAAGTACTGAGAAAAGACATGAAGAACGATAGCTTTCTGTTTTACCTTATTTAAAGGACGACCAGGGATCGAATGTAGCATCACCTAGGACGGTAGGAAAAAACGTCCCATTGCACTGACCCGCTCCTATTCACCACAAAGTCGAGATGTTTATAAAGTAATATCGTTATGAAATTCCGGTAGTAAACGGGTTAAACACTTACATATTTTTCAAGGATGAAGGCCAGGTCTCTGGTCATGTGGTCGACAGTCCCATGACCCCGCCCAGACAGTGGCACAGCATAAAATTCGCGGGGTTGGGCGGGTACTCGCTATGTAAAACAGCGCATCTTTGAGTGGTGTGTTTATTGTTTCTGAATTTGGATCAGTTCTTAATGCCGGCATATTAGCACTGGACAGCGCATCTTGCAGAAGCTTGCTGAGGAACGATTTGTGCATAACTGCACCGAGTCTTGCGAGATTTAATAGAGATCCATCCTAACGCGGTAAGTGTTAATGCGAATAAGTAATTTAGCTCGGCTCAGTATCCTTTTTGCATCGGTATTCTTTTTGTGTTTTTCATGTCTTTACACACAAAAAGACATTTATTGTCGCTGGTTGTAAAGCTATGTTTTTTTTTTTTTGCTATTCATGTTTGAAGCATCTCCGTCAAGATGATGAGTATAGCAGTACAGCAAGTCTCCTAATTTGGTCTTTCAGAATACTGCTGAGTCGCGGGGGAGGGGGCTCACTGAAGAGGCTTTACTTTGATCGACACTGAATGTCTGCGCTAAGCTTTTAGAATCGCAGGCCGCGTCTTTTATTCTTGGATGTGACCATTCTTTAACTGAAAAGAAAGTGATATTTGACACTTCCTGTACTATCGTTATCAATACATTTGCATTTTTCTGGAAGGAGGTACTGATATGTTATGTGATTTACATTTTTCTGGAAGAGGTGCTGATATGTTCTGTAATTTAGTCCTAAGTGGTGTTTTATTTCATTTTGCTGTTTTAAGATGTTTTCACGTATCATTGTTTTAAAAATACTAAGAGCGTTTGTTAATGCGTCTTGCTTTTTAGCTGAGGGTCCGAGTGAGTTTAGGTTTGAAGAGAGCATGCTTAGTTATCACTTCTTCCGGGATTTGTCAGCTGAATCCTTTCCAAATTCCCAAATTATTTCCAGTGCTGCTGCTCATCTTTGTAACTACATGTTGTCTGTAATTTAGAATTTGTCTAATTATGGAAGTAGTTTATATATATATATATATAATGAAAATGCCATTGAGTTGCTCTCAATAGTGCATTGTATATGGTTTGATTTCTTTCACCTTCTTTTGTCTGTTGTGTGACTCTCAGTAAGCCAGTTAACTAGACAGGGCTCCCAAGTCACCCTTGAAAGGAGACACACTGGTGTCCAGGGGGGTTACCCAGTTAACAAATGCCTTTAAAAAAGTGTGTGTTTTTTATTCGGGGGTTGTGTCTGATTGCTTGGGGGTTAGAAGCAGTAAGCTCAATGTTAAGTCCATTGTACATGCTAGATCTGGACAGCAAGAACAAAGAATTTCTACTGTTTTAGTTTGTGACATAGCAGAGTTCAAATTTAAATTAGTAACAACATTGAGGTCAATGGTGATGGACAGGTTGACAGACGAGATCAGACAGGAGTCCCCGTGCACTATGATGTTTGCAGATGACATTGTGATCTGTAGTGAGAGTAGGGAGCAGGTGGAGGAGACCCTGGAGAGGTGGAGATATGCTCTAGAGAGAAGAGGAATGAAGGTCAGCAGAGGAATGAAGGTCAGCAGGACTAAGACAGAATATGTGTGTGTGAATGAGAGGGAGGACAGAGGAATGGTGAGGATGCAGGGAGTAGAGGAGGCGAAGGTGAATGAGTTTAAGTACTTGGGATCAACAGTTCAGAGTAATGGTGAGTGTGGAAGAGAGGTGAAGAAGAGAGAACAGGCAGGATGGAGTGGGTGAAGAGTGTCAGGAGTGATTTGTGACAGACGAGTACCAGTAAGAGTGAAAAGGAAGGTCTACAAGAGGGTAGTGAGACCAGCTATGTTATACGGGTTGGAGACAGTGGCATTGACAAAAAGGCAGGAGTCAGAGCTTGACGTGGCAGAGTTGAAGATGTTAAGATTTGCACTGGGTGTGACGAGGATGGACAGGATTAGGAATAAGTATATTAGAGGGTTAGCCCAGGTTGGAAGGTTTGGAGACAAAGCCAGAGAGGCAAGATTACGTTGGTTTGGACATGTGCTGAGGAGGGATGCAGAGTATATTGGGAAAAAGATGCTAAGGATGAAGCTGCCAGGTAACAAGAAAAGAGGAAGGCCTAAGATAAGGTTTATGGATGTGGTGAGAGAGGACATGCAGACGGTTTGTGTGACAGAGCAAGATGCAGAGGACCGGAAGAAATGGAAACAGTTGATCTGCTGTGGCGACCCCTAATGGGAGCAGCCGAAAGAAGAAGATGATTGAGGTCTTAAGAATATACAGCAAATCAATACTGCTGCCTTGGGCTATGATCAGCTTTAGTGACAGCCGGTTAGG
Organism: Protopterus annectens; assembly: GCF_019279795.1. Classification (NCBI taxonomy): domain Eukaryota; kingdom Metazoa; phylum Chordata; order Ceratodontiformes; family Protopteridae; genus Protopterus; species Protopterus annectens. Next base: position 1,354,528,358 of record NC_056726.1, read on the forward strand.
CTCCATTGACTACAGATGGGTAACCACTGCCTTCCCAGGAATTCACCAAACTTATAGTTAGACCAGTGCCTTCTTGGTGCTCTTACTTAATAGTGCTTGGCTAAATCTGTTCCATTCTCGCACACAGCAATTTCCAGGGGTCTCTACTAATATTTTTCAGTGCCACTACCTCGTTCTGCTGCTGTGGTAACCTGCCCCCCACCCGACCAGTCTGGCACACCCAAGATTACAAATTATTGTGAGCTATTAAAATTGAGCCAAATATAATAATATATATTTTTTAAAGTAGAAACATCTTTGCTTATAAGTGACAGTTTAATAGTTATATATTTATGTAAATGAAAACAAACCATACTGACATCTTAGTTGCCAGCAGTGTACATCAGAAACCATACTGACATAATTTTAGCAGTCCTTTTTATTAACTATAGCTGAGCAGGTTTAGGCTGAAAAAGCTTGGTGCCTGCAGTGAAAGTTCATTAGGTTAGTGTAGTTGCCCTTGAATCTGTTAATAGCCAGCAAAAGTCCATGAAAATATTTAATTAAGTTAGATATACAGTTTCAAAATCAGATATACAAATACAGTTGTACACTGGAAATGAAATGTTTTAAATGACATTTACAGCTAAATATCTTGTTCACTAATTTTATGGTTGCTAAAAATCTCTTTGAATTTTGACTAGAAATTACAGAATACAAAATGGCAAAAATAAGTGAAAATGAATTTACTGAATCTCAAAATACTGGTCTCAGAAGGCATCAGATTGCTGGATTTATCTGCTGTTGAAATCTGTAAGGAGAGTCACTTGAACTCTGGAGTGGTGACTTTTTATTACAGTCATTTTGAGCACTCCCCCTTTTCTGTGTTAGTCAAGGAAATGCTGCCCTACTTCTCCAGTATCTAAATTCATATCCAACCGGCATTTTCTAAAGCAGATTTGTGTTGCTTTCTGGAGAGTTCCAAACCAAATATGGGGATACATCAATTTCCAGGAAGCTTTGTCTAAGCCTTGCTAGTTAGTATGTGTGTGTGTTTTGACTGCAGATAGTTTCCCTTTGAAGCTCTGCTACATTGTCATAGAATAAACAGTTGCATGTTATGTACATTTTTTCATCTTTTTGTGTGTGTGATGTGAAAAATGAACGTACTTGGAAGCAGGAATTGTCTGAAACGGTCTGTTAGATTTGTCATCAAAACTGCAGTATGTTGCCAAGCCCAAGATCCAAAGTACCGAACTGTGCTAGTTTAACTGGTCGCTCTTAGTAGAGACAAATACTTTGTTGTGATATAGTCCAAGAATACCACAGTACTTGACTGTTGCTGCATTCTTTTCAAGGTTATAGGTTGGTATAGTAAAGTAACACTCCTAATGTAAGATGTGTATAGGGGTGTGCGTTTGTTTAGGAGGTGTTCATAAATATGGGGAGACAGAGTAATCTTGGGATGGTAGATCAGGGAAATGTAATATGCAGAGTGTTGCAGTAGCGATTTTCTTTTGTGATCCAGGAGAGAACCAGGTAGGTAGACTGATCATTTTGTGTCCATCCAAGGGAAGTGTTATGGGACAGTTCAAGTGAAATAGTGGTTGTTTTGAATGCATATTTTTTTACTAGCTGGATAACTTTGTAGATTCATACAATGGATGTCTTAACATTTTAATCTGATTTTCTTTGGCATGGAACATCATCAGAGTTGACAAGGGGAAACATGGTGTCTGACCTCAGCAAACTGTGATCCAAATGTGCCTTATAATTTTGTGGGAAAACGTTAAAGTTTTGGGCCTTAGAACTGAGGTACCTGCTGAAACAAATCCTAATCAAGCAAAGTTCTTTCTAGGTGCAGTTGAAGTCGATGAGATAAGGAGGTGATGTTCTGGACATAGTACTTGCATATCGGGGGGGAGGGGGTGTCACTGTACTTCCCCATACATGATGCCCTCCCTGGTTAGGTCAGACCACAAACCAGTCTTGTTTGATGTAACGTCTGGAATGGACACCCTCATGGGAACAAAAATTATAAAACATTTCGCCAAAGCTAACTACAGTGTACTAAATGATGGTACAAAAAGCTTCATACCACCCACAATCACAGACACCAGTGATCACTATGTAGATGTGTACGCAAATGCCCTGTACAAGCACTTAAGCAAATGTACAAACTTTGCTGTACCTGACTGGATCAAAACCAGGTCTTCCTGGAAAAACAAGCCACCGTGGTGGAGTGTAAGTAGCTTATGTAATGTGGAAGAAATTGTTGCCCAAACCAAGAGGGATATCACACTGCATAGGAAGAGTTTACTGCTAAGGTTAAACAGGAAAATCAGAAATCGTGTAAAGTCTTGTAAAGCAAATTATGAAGCTAAAATTGCATCCACAGCCAAGGATAATTTATAAGACATTCTTTAGCTACATCCGAAATCTAAAAGGGAATGCCCAGCTATGTGCCAAACTGTTGTAGATGGGATTACTCTTACTACACAGGAAGATATCACCAATCTGGTAGCAGACAGATTAAGTGCAAACTTCACCACCCCATCCCCACCTACCATATCCCAAAGCATACTTGACACCAGTTCTTTGCCTAGTATCGCAAGTGAACAAGTAGTCTCTGCACTCGCCAGTGCCAAAAATAAGGCCTCATTAGGACCAGATAATATCCCAGATTTTTCTAAAACAGACCTAGCGGACCCAATTGGCGTTCTCTTTAATCATAGCTTGAGAACTGGCTGTTTTTCTGCAGAATGGAGAACAGCAACAGTAATCTCCCTGCACAAAGGGGGGCCATTAACTGACCTTCAGAACTACAGCTCTGTAAGTCTACCCAGCCTCATCTGCAAGGCCATGGAAAGAATTATAGACCTTGTCAACAAGGACATAGGTGACCTCCAAACACTGGACCCAACCCAGTTTGGCGTCGTTAAGGGAAGGTCATGCTTATTAAACCCGGTAGACTTCTTTGAGAATGTCACATTAAGCCATGGGCGAAGTTAAGATGGTGCACATAGCGTATCTCATCCTTAGCATGGCTTTTGACAGTTCCCCACTCTGGTATCATTGAGAAACTCACTCAGATAGTGATTAACACTTAGGTTACTAGATGGGTAGCCAGTTGGCTCCCCAACAGAACATGCAGTGTCAAAATTGGTCACTCCACCTCCACCAGTGGACCCATCACCAGTGGCGTACCACAGGGGTCTGTACTGGGCCCCTTACTGTTTGGCATCTGTTTCTCAGAAGTGCAAGCGAAAGTAGATGGCCTTTGGTTCACCAAGTTCGCTGGTGATTGCAAACTGTGAGCAGTCATTGAGTCCTCCAACATTGTCAATATATTACAAAAAGGGCTAACACAAACAAATGATTGGTAACAAAGCTATGTTGTAAAACTAAATGCAGAAAATAATGTGTTATATTTTCTTTGGCAAAATGGAATTCCCTACAGATTACAGTATTGACAGCACCCCCCCACCCCTCCAAGTTCCAACCCAGTGGTGTTCGATTTGCAAACGTGTTGATAGCAATCTGAACTTTGACCACCAAATTTCAACATTGCCAAGGAAAGCCTTCTACGTAGCACACCTCATAAGCAAGGGTATAGCATCCAGGTCCTAGGGATGCTATAACTCTACTGTACTTGACTCTCGTTAGACCAATACAGTGTACTCTTCGTGTACCTCACCAGACACCTGCAGCAGCTGGAGAGACCTCAAAGGTTTATCACTAGGAAAATACAGGGACTCCCAAACCATGACCTACGTGGAGAGGCTGAAAGCCCTGTCACTTTACTCTGCATCTTATAGGATGTTGAGATGTGACTCTTGGCCTATAGTGCAATCTTCCCTAATGGAAATGCTGCACATCCGCAAGTCAAATAGCTCAAGAGTTGCTCTCTCTCGGGATCTCAAACTAGCTTGTGACATTAACCAATCATACTAGAGACAGATGCGTCTCCCAGGGACTGCTGTTTTTCACTGACCTTATTCATACCCATCCTAGATAATTGGATGGGAGACCACAAATTATCCCCAGGGGGGCCTACTCATGTCCCTTATGGACAGCCTGTGTTAATCACAGACATACTTTGTTCATATATTTTTTCTTTAAACTATGCAAAAAAGAACAAATGGTCATACCTAGGATTAACATGGCTAGGCTTGTAAAGATTCTAGTGCTAATAGCATAGTAATCTCCTATAAACTAGTAAAGAACACACATGGTTCCTCTCTCTCTCTTTTTTTTTTTTTTTTAATTTCTCCCAAGTATTTTGGGTTTCTAATGCCATGATGGGAATGGACCCCATTCCTAAGTCAATGTAAGATTAAAGTTCATGGAATTAGTATTGTTGCAATCTTTGATTTCAAACGAGTGCTGTTTGTAGCACCTGCAGTGTGCCCAGTAATGACTCTTCCTGCAGTTGGGTTACATGTATTGGTAACGTATCTAAATACGATTGTAGAATATTTTTTTTTTTTTTTTTTTTTTTACAAGACCAGTTGCTCCTACTATTGGAACTGTCTGGATGGATATCTTCCACATTGTTCTAGTTTCTGCCTGCAAATCTTGATATTTTATGACTTCGTGTCTCTCTCTATGCAAGACCCTACAGTCACTGGGTGTAGCAATTTCTGTGATCAGGTCTACTTTTGTCTTTTCATAGACACTTCATCTGTTTTTCTCGCATCTATCTTTTAAACTGTTGGTAATGGGTGATCCCACGTAGTCCACTATCTTGGGCCGCCAGTATTAACCTTTTATCTTTTGGTTTGAATTCGCCTCTTCTTAATTCCTGGTTCTTTCAGAAGTTTTCTACGCTTGCAGCTGTATTCATGCATTTTCCACATTTCTTGCCTTCTCATCTGACCCTTTACCTTATATTCTTTCTTTTGTTTTTTTTTTTTTTGGCACATTCAGTTGCTGCCTGATTTTTTATTTGCTTCTGGTTTGATTTCCATTCCTGCTTGATGCAGATTTGCTTCCGCTAGACTAAGCAGGGAAGTCATCTTAGATTTATTCTCCTTCCATTTCAAAACTTTCACTACGTTTGGGTCTTGTCAAGTCAACAGATGTGTGCATTCCCATAAATGCAGATATATAAATGTAATCCAATTTCAAGGAGGCCCATACCTCGTTTGGAATGAGGAATATATAACTATAATCTTGGTATACGCTTATTTTTTTTTATAAATCATTTGGTGAGCATGAAGCATCCTTGTTTTCCAGTTTGACTGGCCCCAAAATGTGTTGGGCAGATTAATCACCCCAAAACTGTATGTCAGGACAGGAAGAGCAAATTGGTTTATAGCTTGAATTTTGTTCCTAGATGTCAGTGCTGTTTTAGGATTATTTAAGTCTTCTAAAACTTTCCTTACTAAGTTTTATTCACATTTGTTCATGTTTTGGTGATCCTTCATCAATTCCCAAATATTTATACACTTCCTCTTGCTCAAGTTCTTTTATATCACATTCTTGTGCCAAACTGTTTTCTTGGTGCTGCAGTTTTCCTGCTGTTAAGGTTGCTTTTGCACATTTATCGAGGCCAGATGACGTTCTTATATCATTTGAAAAAGTTTTGACTACTTGCAGTTGTGCTTTCAGTTCCTTGTCTGATGGGCTGTACAGTTTTAAATCATCGACAAAGAGAAGAGGACAGGTCTTTACACTTTGTTTTTTCTAGGAGCCAAACTATAGCCATGGCCTAATCTGTTAAGTAGACAGCTTAAAGGGTTATGGGCAAGACAGAATAGCAGCGGTGACGGGGAGTCACCCTGGATTATCTCCCTTTGAATTTTTATCCATGGAGTAATAATTTGTCCTTTGTCATGGGTTAATTGCAGAGTGGTCTGCCACTTTTTCATGGTCACTGTAATGTAATTGATCAGTGTAGGGTGCATCTTACACATTTTAAAGATTCTTTTATCCGTGAATGTGGGATACTATCAAATTCTTTTTTTGTAGTCAGTCCATGCCATGCTTAAGATTCTTCCCATTTTTTACAGTTCTCCATTATGACTCTATTTAGCAACAGATGATCTTTTGTTCTATATGACTTTCTTAAATTTCCCTTTTGTTACATTGCCATGATTGAGTTTTCTTCTAAATGACTAAACTCTGTTGGCATCAGTTCAGGTATGTAGTTTATACGTAGTCAAAAAGCAAGTTATTGGCCTATACTTTTTGGGATACATTGGAGGTTCACTCTCAAGTAGAAACATTATTTTTCCTGTTGTTTACCAGGCTGCACAGTGTCTGTTCAGGCTGCACATAAAAATATTCTTACTCATGACTAAATCTTTGTGCAGAGATTTTAATACTTTTAACTAGAAGTTAGGTACTGTATCTGGGCCTGGGGTTTTCCAGTTGGAGGCTTTTCTTAACTCTATCTCAATCTTTCTGGTTGTTACTTCATCCCATTTCATATCATGTACCTTTGAACTTCTTGTACTTCTATCCATTTAGCATCTTTATGTTCCACAGGATCTTCATAAATACTTCTCTAAAATGTATCTATTTTTGGTGGTCTTTCAATTCCTTTTGCCTTGTTTGCCAGTTCTCTATAAAATATTTTGGGGTTATCAGTAAATAGCTTATTTTGTACTTTTCCTTTATATTTATTTGTGTATCTTCTAAGTTTTTTTGCCTTTGCTGATATTGTTAATTTATTATTTGCAGTAGTGCACGATGGATCCTGATCCATTATAATATTGCACATTGCTTTTATCACATTTATCTAAGTATTTTGTGTTCCCTCTTTTTATACTCCTCTAACAGTGACACTTCTTGTCTTAACTGCTCTATAGTTTTTCTCTATTTTAATACTTCCATTCAATTTCTCCCCTTCCTTTCCATTAATACCTTGTGTTCTCGTGGTAGAATTTTAGCTGCACAGTAATATATCCTGTTTACTTCTGTTATATTGCACGGAGATCTGTAGACACTCTTACTGTTTTCATTTTATCAAACTTTTGACTTTTTTTTTGGTTTTATTGACCTTCAGTCTATTTCTTTCATTGATCTCTGCAATCCATCTTTTTCCCCCTAACTGTCTAACTGGCTGCTGTGCGTTTCTTTCTGGGAGCTTGCATGTACCTTGTGAACCTGTGCCTTCAGAACCTACAAACTTGCAAACCCCCCTTGGATTGTCTCTGGAAACTAGCGTGGACTCTGAAAATACCACCTGCTCCCTGAGAGCCAGCCTTTTTAAAATCAGAGAACGTATGTACTGTCAACAATACCTGACTTTTTACCATTACTTATAGCTAAAGAGCCTGTTATACCAGCCAAGTCTCCCTTAGCCAGCAGCCTATAACCTACTAAACTTCTTCTCTCTCCTGAAGTTTCCACCTAATTTACTCCTTGACGTGCTCTACTTACCTGGGTGTCTTACATCTCCCTACCTCCCCTGGCCTGTAGCCTACCCCCTCCAATACAAAGGATCTGTAGCAACCTATTTCCTGGCCACTAGGTGGCACCTTACCCCTACTGCTCAGTATCTCTACCACAAAGGCCTCATTACTTAACCTCCTATCTCACTTCACTCTTTTTTGTCTTTTCTCTAGCCTCATCGCCACTCTGTCATTATCTACATCTTCCTACCCTCTTAACAGTGTTAACTAACTCAATCCTACTTTTCTTATTTGCATTTGTACCTTACACTACCCTGATAAATTAATCTTGCGTAGAAGCACCCTACATTCCCCTGGTTAATTACTTCTACATTCTCTAACTCCTCACTCACCTGCTGTTCACTCTCACTTTTCTGATTGTCTTCCTTGCTTCTACACTCTTTTGTCTCTACCCGCACAGTTCGCCCTTCTGGCTCACTCCGCTCCCCTACCCTACCCCCAAATCTCACCCACCCCCAGTGCTCCTACGTAAATAGCACTCATGACCACACCCATATCTTAACCACCCAATCACATCCATACCTATCATCCAATCACCTAAATAGTTATAATTCCTAACACACCCACTAATTAACTTTACCTTCATCCTACCTCCTCACTTCAACAAAGACTCCTCCTTTACCACTGCTATAACCTAAACTTTTACCTCCAACAAACCTCCACTCCTCAAAAATGTGAACATCTATCCCCTCGAAACTAAAACTACTTATCTTCATTTTATTTACCTCCTGCCTCATCGCTACCTACCTCTTAACCTTTTATGAATACTCACTCTACTCCACTCTTCCTTATTTACCCAAACATACCTCTTCACCTATGTCATCTGTGACTCCTACCTTTAACCAGACTATTCAACCCAAATACCTTCTAGCTAAATACCACAGACTAGAACATTTAAAGTTTTTAAGCAAACCAAAATCTCGGAAACTCCTAGACTCCTTTCAAAAACTTCTCCACTCAAAAGACTATAGACTCCTTCACTTATTGATGGATGGAGATATCAATCCTAACCCAGGGCCACATCATACCAATTCTAAGCACCGCAATAAACAATTCTACTTCCACTTCACCCACTAAATCTTCAAACTCTCTCTATATTGCTCATCTGAACATACAGAGTATTTGTAATAAAACCACTCAAGTTCATGCCCTTCTAGAAACCCAACAATTTGATATCATATGTCTAACCGAAACATGGCTAAAGCCAACCATCAAGGACAATGAAATCACCCCACCTGGTTATAATATTCTTGGACTAGATCGTACTTTAAAAAAGGGTGGAGGTGTTGCAATTCTCTATAAAGCACATTTGCAAATTAGTATTTTAGATCATACTCTTATCCCTGATAATCATGCTGAAATTCTTGGCTCTAAACTTCAAATCAACAGTACAAAATCCTTATACATTACATTTATCTACCTTCCCCCAGGTAACAACATCAATACACTAGAATGTATCCTCAGCTCACTTGCAAACTCCCTCCCCCAAGAAACAATAGTCCTAGGTGATTTCAATATTGACTGGCTTTCCTGCAATACTTCAAACCCTACCTCCCATATTAACCTTCATGGCTTTACACAACTAATAAATAGTCCTACCAGAACTAATAAAACCAGCAATAAAGAATCCATCTTAGACTGGGTCCTTACAAATACTCCTCAACAAACCTAAGTGACCATTCACTTATTTATGTTACTAAGCATAGAACCAACGTAAGACTATCAAAATCTCCCACTTAATGAAGCTGTAGAATATTTTAATTCCACATTCTTATCTATCCTGGATCATTATGTCCCAAGTCACACCATCAGAACCAAAGCTAAAGCAGCACCCTGGCTAAACAATAACACCAAGCAAAAAGTTATCCTCTGAGATAAATTGTGGTTTAAATGGCATACCACTAAAAATGTAACTGACCACCAAAACTTCAAAGAACTTAGAAACAGTACTAAAAAAGCTATCCTTCTAGACAAAAGGAACTATTACCTTCAATTACAACAAACCACCAAAAAGGACCCCAAAAAATTCTGGACCAGCATCAATAATCTCTTATCCCATGGTCAGTCTATCACACCTAACCCACAGGACGGCAACCCAGAGAATCTCATACAAACAGCTAACAACTTTAACTTATTCTTTACTAATACTATTCAAACTCTAGCCAGTCATCTCTCTCCTGACACCTCTAAGCTACTCTCACATTCCCTAAATCACCCTCCTTCCTTTCACCTTCAACCCATACCTACCTCCTATAGCTTATTATTGCTCCAAAAACTAAAACCATCTACTCCTTCTTCTGACAAGCTTCCTGCTGAATTCTTGAAAATATCTGCCAAAACTATTGCCTACCCCATCTCTATTCTGATAAATAGATCCTTAATCGAAGGTATTTTCCCCTCTATCTGGAAAATATCTCCCATCATCCCACTTCACAAAGGTGGTAAGTCTAATGACTTCTCTAACTTTCGTCCTATAGCTCTCCTATCTCCAATAGCTAAAATCATGGAAAAATGTATCCACAAGCAACTACTGAATCACCTTCTGAAAAACAACCTACTTGCAAACTGTCAGCATGGTTTTAGACCCTCCCACAGTACTACCACTGCTCTTCTCTCCTTTACCAACTCCACTAACTTCAACCGTAACAATAATTACCTTTCATCCTCTATCTTCATAGACTTATCAAAAGCTTTTGACATGGCAAACCACAAACTTCTTCTGCACATACTAAAATCTCTCTCACTTGATCCTCTTTCATTAACATGGTTTACATCCTACCTAGAAGACCGCCAACAAGCAGTTTGGAAAAATGCACTATCCAACCTCCTCCATACCTCTCTAGGAGTACCTCAAGGCTCTATCTTAGGCCCTCTTCTATTTTCCATCTTTATTAACAACCTCCATGTAGCTATCCCACATACAACCTGAATACAATATGCAGACGATTCTACTATCTGCACTGCTAAGTCACAAACTGAACTACAGTCAATCACTCAAAAAGCTTTTACCACTGTTGAACAATGGTTCTCTAATCGCTGCCTACTCCTTAATCCTAAGAAAACCAAATTACTATTCTCACCTTCCCGCAGATCTACCCCACTAAACTTCACTATTTCTGCCATTGATAGCACTCTCATCTCACCTGACTCAACAACCAAACCATTAGGTATTACTATTGACAATAATCTCACCTTTGACACTCACATCAATAACACAATAAAATTAGTTAATAAAAAAAATTGGATCCCTTTATAGAATAAAACCCTTCCTTTCACCTGAAGCAAGGACCACCTTAGCCAGATCACACCTGATTTCTACCCTTCTATATGCTTCCCCCATATATACTAATCTCTCCAAAAACAACCTCAATAAATTAGCAACATCTTTCCATAATATTGCTCGATTTGCCACAGGATCCCCTTACAAAACCCACCACTGTCTGAACCTAAATAATCTTGGATGGCTTGAATTTCAGAACCTGCTTGCACTGCAACAACTCATAATAGCTCATAAGATCCTATACCAACCAACCAAAACACCTATACTCTCTAGCCTTATCTCACCATACTATAACCTGAAACATTTACGCTCTTCCAACAAACTATGGATAAATATAACCAAACCCAATAATTCTGCAGGTGACTGTCTCTTTTCCAGCTCATTTGCAAAATATGGAATAGACTTCCCTCAGAAATCCTTTCTTTGTCCTCTCTTCCGCTTTTTAAAACCCAGCTAAAAATTTATCTCAACAAACACTGGCTTTGCTCTTGCACTAACCCTGATTAACTCTTTTTCCACCTCCCTTATCTTTTTCTTCCACCAAACTTCCTATAATCTATGCCTCTCATTAACATGGATGTATTTCACTGTGTGTTGCAAAAAAAAAAAATGTGTATTTTTCCACTTTATATGATTAGTGTATTTTCTATGTATTTGAATATTTTCATGTACTACCTCTTTTCAATTGCCCTGTCTTAAGCATTAATGATGCTGTACCTATCTTTGTCTTGTTCTACTGTACTTAACTTTGTGGAGCTTTTCTCCCCGGGCCTCTACTGAAAATGGACATATATCCAGCTAGACTAGCCCGGTCAACAAATGTAAAATAAATAAAATAAAAATAAATCTTAATATGTATATCTGTATTAAATCAAGCAACTCTTCTCTTAGCTCTCTTTCTTCTAAACTGAGGACACATTTTTGTTTCTCCTGTTTTCTGTAGGCATTCTGTAGAAGATTTTGTAGCATCTTCCTGTGGCACATTCTCTTCAGTTTTACCCAGTGTCATCCGTTGCTCTGTCATATGGGGACTCAATGGCCTCTCAGTCCTCAGCATTGACTCCTCCAGAGTTTCCTGTTCCTTCCCTAGCTCTCTAGTTTCAAGTGAATGTTTGTTTTTATACTGGTTTCCTGTGGAAGGCTCCAAAATATCTTCATTTGGCAACTGGCCAGTTGCTTCCCATTCCACTGGTTTCTCCTTAATCTGGATGTCTATTGATTTATCCTGCTGTGGTGCTTTCTTAGTTAAATTTTCTACACTGAATCCTTCACTTTATAAGTACTCCATAACTTCAGTTTCTGTTTCTTTAACTTCTCCATCACTAATTTTTATTTACTACTTTTCCGTCTGTCGTCTTATTTTTTTGTGTTGTAAAGTTTTTCCATGTCTGGATTCCTTTGCCTGTATTTCTCTTCAAATATCTTTGGGGCTGCCTTTTTTATTGATTAGTTTATCTTTCAACTTTGCATAAATATTTCACCATATCAAATCTATTTCTTTCCCGTGTTTGTGTTTCTTTTTTATACTTTTCAAAAATCTCTAGGTTTTGTTTATATTTTCACACTTCCTCAGATGCTTTTTTCCAAACAGATCAAAGTTTCTTGGTCTGTAATGTTTTTCACCAATCTTTTGCATTAACGAACACAAATTTTTATATGATGCTTCTGACAGTTTTTCCTTGTGGAAGTATTTTTTCCTCTAATTTCTCTCTTAATCTTTTTATATGTCTTGTGTCTGGAAATTCTGGGTTTTTTGCATAACAGTAACAATACAGAATGTTTTTCTTATTCTCAGTAGTCCACCCTATCAGTTTTTGTGAGTTTTGTGGACTTGCTACTTACTTCTGCAATAGGGGGGGGGGGCACCCTCCCCCTGAGTCTGGCCTCGGTCCATTGTGGGAATGTTTCTGTATTTTGAGGATTCTACACTGTCATGTTTTCCAGTCCTCCACTTACCAGGATTGGGCACTGTTTTTATCCTGGATTTTGTGCCCCCAGCTATCTGTTAATTTTTTTACCTATTTCTGTCCATGGTATGTTGTATCTTTTGGCTTTTCCCAGTTAGGGGTCGCCACAGTGGAACTCTGGTCCGCTAATGATTGGCAGTAGACTTTTACATACAGAGTTGCCAGCCTTGACGCACAACCTTCAATGAAGGTACGCCCATTCGCCCATGTCTCCACACAGAAGACGCTTTAGCCGAGAATCGAACAGGACGTCTTACTGTGAGGCGACCATGCTACCGTAGCACCATCACCACAGTACATTTCTGTCCATGGTATGTAGAGTATAAAATACAGTCCATATATCTGTATCGTCTTGGAGAGATTTTGTGAAAAACAAGTGCTTACACTTAGCAAGGGTGTCAGAACTTGTCATATGTTTGGGATGTATGGCTAGGCTCAAAAAGGCCCATGTGGTCATTAGCCCGGTAGTTGTGTAAAACTACAATTCATATCTGGTTTATAGATTGTTTAAAATGTAATATATATTTGTAGTACAGATTTCTGCACAGTTTGATATGCACCCTGTTATATTTATTTAAAAGGGTGTTTTGATACTGTAAAGCCTGACAAACTCAAGGGGACAGTGTACTTCATCACCAGGAAGAACTACAGAGGCGTCATGAAAGTTATCATAAACTAAAATGACAAGACTCCGATCTTTTCACAAACAGAACAGTTACTTTAGTAGTCGCAGCCCTTGGTGATGTGTGTGACTTCAACTAAAAATGTGTAAAAACTGAGATTTTCAGTAGCTTGTCAGTTTCAATCAAGCAATTATTTTCATTAGAATGTTTTGCTGGATATTAAATTAAAACGTTTTGCCCCTGTAGTGCCTCACTTGTTCTATATTTTATGTATGCTAAATTAATTTCTTAGTTTCCTCTCTGGGGTAGTTTACTCTCTGCAGTTTTTCTTTTATGGAAAAATAAAGGGTAGGGTTAGGGGGGGGTTGGACTTTTGTGCCTAGAAAATTGGTGAGTGGGCAAGAAGTAGTGGCTGATAACTATAAAGTAAGGGGAGGCTGCAGGAGGCAACTGGGTGGGTGGGGCTAGCTGGACTGGGGTAGAGCTATATTATTGCAGGTCAGTGCCCATTTATCTATGATCGAGCAACAGTTGGTGTCCCTCACTTTCATTCACAGACTGCCTTCCACTTTGACTATGTACACTTTGGATATCAAGCTGTAATCAACAAGGCTGGCCTTAGGAGAATTGGAGCCGTAGTCAAAGGACTACATGATGCTCCTCTTGATAAAATGGTGCCCCCCCGCCCCGACTCCACCATAGTACCACCACTGCCTTTTTGTACTGTCTTACTTTTCAGCTTTTTTTCTTCACATCTTAACTTGCAAGGATGTCGCTGTAATAACTGGGCAAAGCTACTGAATTACATCTGCAACCCCCCAGAAGATGTAGCATTCTAGATGCAGTGTGGTGCATTTTAGAGCGTTATTCCAACCATTTGATCCATTGATTGCCTGGAGAAAAATCATGAATGTCAAAAGAAATTCAGTCTTTGTTTAAGGAAGAAGAAAGTTATTGAAAGCTTAATATTTGAAGGTAACATAATACTAGTTTAATACAATAAGATGAATGATTTTAAGTATACATACATTTTATCTGAGAGTAGTGCTCAGTGCTTACCTCCCACACAAAAAAGATAATCACTTTTTGTGTACCCCTCTGGTCTTAGATTGAGATGAAGGTGAAAGAATAGATAATGACAAACATATTTCAAGCTGCTGCTGCCAGTACGCAGCATACATACTATCCCCAAAAGTTAATCAACTTCCATGCAAGCCTCTTAATTTATGAGATGAAAGTGTGAGAACAGCTGGAGACAATAAAATATTTGTGTTTTGCGGTCTTAATGTGTGTGTGTGTGTGTGTGTGTGTGTGTGTGTGTGTGTGTGTGTGTGTGTGTGTGTGTGTGTATGATATATACACCTTCATATAATGCCCCTTTACCCATACAGTATATCCCCCTCTGTACATGCCTGATGTGATTGTGTCAGTTCTCTCTCTCTCTTCGCTAAGATCAAGTGTAGTGTGTAAAGGGAAATATTTATCACAGTAATGAAGCTAAGAAACTAGTAAAACTTGACAAAATTAATTACTACTCCAGCCTTCAAATCAAGCACCAAAATTGCCCTCAAAAATTTTGGGCAGCCATTAACAAATTTCTTCTACCAGGCAAAACTGGTACTCTCTCCTTAGTGAATAACTCTGACAGCATTCCTACTCAATTTAATAAATTCTTTACTGAAACAATACTGACCTTAGCCAACCAACAAAAAAAATCAACACTACTCGCATAAGGAATCGTTCCTTCCAATTCCAGCCAGTCTCTACAGATAGGATAAATAAATTACCTCAAAAAACTAAAGCCCACTACACTGGCCGGTGACAAATTACCAGGGGAATTCCTAAAAACTGCCGCTGACACAGTGACCTACACTACAGCTATTTTAATTAACAGATCTCTTTCAGAAGCCACTGTCCTGGTAATCTGGGAAATATCTCACATATTTCCCCTACACAAAGGAGGCAACTCCACAGAACTTACAAACTACCAATCTATAGCCATTCTATACCCTTTAGCAAAAATCCTTAAAGTGCATACACTTCCAAATGATTGACTTGCACACACAAGCTCCTGTAAAATACCCAGCATGGCTTTTGACTCTTCCATAGTACCACCCCTGCCTTATTGTCGTCCTCCAATACAATAAACTTTTTTTGTAGACATAATGGTAAATTTGTTTCTGCCACCTTTCTTGACCTATCAAAGCCTTTTGATATGGTTAGACATGACATACTTACCAAAGAACTGTCTGAATTAAGACTCTCTCATCCCTCCATAGCCTGGTTCCAAAGCTATTTAGCTGGCCGTCAGCAAACAGTGCTGTGTAAACAAGAACTCTTTCCCCCTCTCCCCTTCTTCCAGTTACTCTTGGTGTTCCCAAGGGTACTGTTTATCCCCCCCCCTATACCAGTAAGCTCCATTCCTCCACTCCCCAATGCTTCTATCATCTAATACACAGATGATTCTACGTTAATTTGTAAAACCAAAAAGGAAAACCACTGTCACTGCCAAAGCTTCAGTAAAGAACCACCAGGAGTCAATATTAGCGTTTCCGTTCCTTTTACTTCCAGAACTGCATCAGAAATAAAACTTGAATACAAAATCACACTTAAAATCACTCATTACATATGACATAATCATCTAATTTATATCTTTCATTTAAAAAGATAGTGCCCAAATGTATTCACAAATCACTAGCGCAAACCAACATGTTACTGATTTGCTTTTCTTACACCGTATATTTTAAAAGACTCTTTATGGAAATAGTTTCATTTAATCCAGGCAGTACATCAGCCCTTAGACACACTTGCCATTTAAGTTCCACCATTTCTAAAAAGTTATTAAAGGAATCTACAAAACTACTTTTATTAACTTGTAACACTAAGAAATAAAATTTGTGAAACTGTTCACAGCTAGTGCTGTGTGCTTTGCCAAGGCATTGTTTAAATCGTTTTCCTAATTGCCCTAAAATGCTTCCTCATATGACATCCTAATGCTCTTGTAGTTTTACCTACATAAAAATTGAAACGAGCGCTACAAATAGCAAGATAAACTAACCCAGTACTTTTACAATTATATCTACCTTTGGGTTCAAATAAATAATTACAGTGCTTAAAAAAGAAAGTACTTTCTGGATAAATTAACCTACATAAATTTCATCCCTCACAAGGGAATGTACCTAAATGCCTATTAATAAATACATTGGTTTGTTTTTTTACTGTATTCTAATAAGCTCTTTAAATTGGAAGTCTTTTTTATAAATTAAATGTTGGCTTACTACCTATTGTTTTACTTGATTCTTTATTATCTAAAATTACCTTCCAATTATTTTTAATGATTTTTGAGCTTAACACCTTCCAAACTCATAGGTATTGAAAAGCTAGATGTTATCCCCTTCTTTTTTATTATTTTTATGTGTCAAGTTACAATTAGATTTTTGGAGTAAACCCTTATGTAAGAATGGGAGGAAATTTAACTTCTCTTTGACTTATCACTTCCTGGGCTATTCAGTTTAGTTTCTGGGTAGTCCCTCTGAAGAAACGTAATCAAAATATCAACTTTCAAAAAAAAACATCATTTGTACTAATAATACGACTTGATCTTATAACTTTTCCCCTAAAAATGATGAACTTCATAAATGTAGGGTGGGAACTAGTGAAATGCACGTAGTTATTACTAAACAACCTCTTTCTGTTGATATTACAACTGAAAGTCTTGGCAAAATCACAACCAAGCTCAATGTCCAAAGATTTCACACTATTACCTATACTGCTAATTTCAAAATTTAACCATCTTACACTGTTTATTTGTTCCATGAACTCGTCAAATTCTTTCCTGCTGCCTTTCCAAATAAAAAAATAAATCATGAATATATCTCCGCTAATAGACATATTTAAATAATGAACGGTGAGACAAATAAGTCTCCCACCAACACCTCACCAAATTTGCAAAAGAAGGGGCAACCTGGGTCCCCATAGCTACCCCTGACATCTGTTGATGGATGGTGGACTCTAATTCAAAAAAGTTATTACTCAATATAAGGTCCAATAATACAAAGCTGGGTTTAGAGTCCAGCAATAAATTATGTGAAAAACTGTTCAGAAAGAGCTCAACAAATTCAATTCCTTCATCCTCATCAGTTTAAGTATACAAAGTATTTACATCAACTGTACATAAGTTTCCTCACCTTCAAAAACATATTTGCTGATTTGATCTAGAAATAGCCATGAGTCTTTCAAACAATATTTACTGTTTTGTACTACTGATTCAAGATGTTATAAAGAAGTGAAGAAATGTTTACGGTTTTATTAATGGGTGAAGACACTATGGGTCTAAAGGGCGGATTTTTCTCATTCTTGTGAATTTTGGGGATTCCGAATAAATAGCCTAGTTCAGGCTGTTCTACCATACAATAATTGTACAATGTACAGAGCTGAGGAAGAGGAAACCCGAATGCTTTGCTTGTTTTTTGGAGAGTTCTGTGTTTCTGCGTTTCTATGTTGGGTATTGCTTATCTGAACATGGTTTACCACAGTGTGTTGTTTGCATACATTATTTTCATCTTTTGTCAGGAAAATATTGCAGAACTTAAATTTTTCAGCATGTATACATTTATTTGTTATATGTGTGACTCTGCTATGTGTGTTTTTAACCTTTGTATTGCGATTTTTACCACAGATGGTTATTTGAATGTACTGTGGCAATTTTACTCTTAAGAACATATAGTTTAGACTCTCTTGTTAATTGTTTCAGGTGTGTGGAGCTATTTTTTTAATTTTGTTGTTTTGTCTTTCAGCTTTTTAATACTAGTTTGAAACTACACATGCTTATTGTGATGCATTAGCCTGTACGGTCAGTTTTATACTGGCTGGTATTCTCTCCCCTCACCTGATGGATACTAACTCTGGTACCCCAATAAAAAAAAGCCTTAGCGTCTGCTTAATGATTCTGTTGGAGCCATTGATTTGGCCCACAGGCCACTTGCTGTTTTCCCTGTCTCCCTCTAGTGTAGCTTTGCTGACCACCATGGAACAGCGGTTAGACAGATTTGCTGCAGCAGTTCCATTTCCTGGGGCACGTATGGGAGAACCAAACCATTTAGGTGCAGGACTAGTCCGGGGTTAGAAACCCTTTGCCTGACATAATACTCTGTGCTGAGATGTTTATCTAGTAGTGAAGTTTACAAGAAAAAGAAATAGAAGCTTCATTATACAGCTGGTAATCGGATTATAGCTGTTCATAAGGCTAATGTGATTTCCATGGTTGAATGTTCAACATACAACTAATTTTTGATGGTTGTGTTCCTATCCATGGCTAGAGTCCTTTTGTTTCTGGGAAAGATGAGTCTGAGGTCAGTGGGTATTTCCTACCTGACTATATGAGTGCAGTCCTTGCTTGGACTTGAGCTCAGGTTCACCTTCCGAATGATCAAGTGCTCATGTTTCCCCAGATGAGATCTAAATTTTAATAATGTTTTTGGTTGGGGGTAGGTGAGGGAATTGCTCCAGATCTAAGCAGATCCTGGACAGACCTTCATGAGTGGAAGCTTCATGTAGAGGTCTTTAGAACTTGATCTAGATGTGACTAAGACCTCAAGTATATCTGGACAACTGAAAAAAATCTGTTAGACATCCTTGTAGCCATGCCTGGAAGACAGATGTATACAATCCAAAATAATTTACTTTCCAGCTGTCAACATGGTTTCAGACCTTCCCACAGCACTACTAATGCCCTCCTTTCCTTTACTGACTGTATTAACAAAAACCATAACCACAATATGCTTTCCTCTGCACTGTTTATCAATCTGTCCAAGGCATGTGGTATGGTAAATCACCAGATACTTATAAATATCCTTAAATCCCTGTTACTAGATGCACTCTCTACAAAATGGTTCCAGTCCTACTTAGCAGGCAACAGGCTGTGCTTTGGCACAACATTATATCTCCCCACCTGCCAGTTAACCTTGGTGTCCCTCAAGGGTCCATCTTAGGATAACTCCTTTTTTCTATATTTACCAATGACCTTCACCTAGCAATCCCTCGAGCTACATGCGTACAATACGCAGACAATTCCACACTTATATGCTCAGCCACATCTATATCTGAACTTCACTTCCTTACCCAAAAGGTGTTTAACACAGTTGAACATTGGTTTACACAGCGCTGTCTCCTCCTGAACCCCCCCCAAAAAAAACAAACTCCTCCTTTTTACTCCTACTCGTAAGTCCTCCCCAGTAGATTTCACAGTAACATCCAATAATGGTACTCTCATATCCCCAGATCCAACTACTAGGTATCACCGTAGATAACAACCTTAACTTTGACACCCATATCAACAATACTCTAAAAACTGTTAACAGAAAACTAGGCTCTCTCTACAGGATCAAACCCTTCCTCTCTCCTGCAGCTAGAAAAACTATTGCTCACACTCATCTAATCTCTCCTCTCCTCTATGCCTCACCCATATATACTAATCTATCTAAAAGCAACCTCAATAAAATGGAAAACTCCTACAATAACATAGCCAGATTTGCTACAGGCAACCCATTCAGAACCTACCACTGTTGTTATAATCGAAAGCAGCTAGGATGGCTTGAACTACAAAATCCGCTTAAATTCCACCAACTGACCATTGCCCATAAAACCCTTTACCAACCCTCCAATACTCCTATACTGTCTACCCTTATCCCCTATAACAATGAGAAGACCTTACGATCATCACATAAACTTCTTGTAAATATTTGTTAATCAAACAGGGCTGAGGACTCTCTCTTCTCTAATACTGTCAGAAAATCTTGGAACCTTCTTCCCGGTGAACTTTCCTCACTTCCCTCTATCACTTTTCAAAAACAAACCTTTCCTCAGCACACACTGGTTGTGCCCCTGTACTAAACCTGACTAATCAACTAGCTCTTCTAACTTGGTTCTGCCTACCCTCTTCTTGTCATTAATCACGTTCTCTTTTCCTTAATAACAAATCCTTTATCCTTCTAGATACTGTTACCCACATCTTCTGGAAACTTAATATTATGAGAACTTTTTTACTAACATAATTAGATAATAAGCTGCCTTCTTTTTTATATTATGTATGGAACCTGCATTTTGTATTGTACTTTCATTTTTTTTGCACTATATGAATTTCTGACCTCCTTGATTATCTCTCTACTCTACCTGCAATGTGCATTGTATGTATTAATTTTTGTATATATGATTTTGTTTTTACAGAGCTTATCTCCCTGGGCCTCTGCTGAAAATGGACATATATCCAGTTAGTCTAGCCCGGTCAACAAATGTAAAATTAATAAAATAAAATGCTCCTGTATGCATTTCCATCCTTTCTAATTATTCCCTTCTGAAGATTCAGAAAGAATCACCAAAGATCATTGTGGTTACCTCCTTTTGCCCCAGGCAAAGTTGTTTTCCCTTTTAATGGAATTGGTCAAGAGCAAATATCACAAGCTTCCAAACAGACTAGATTTGCTTACACAGCATCAGGGGTGAATGGTACACCCCATCTTAGAGAAATTGCAATTGACAACCTAGATGATTTTGTTTGATACCTTCTAGGCACTTGTTCCATGAAGATGTGCAGTAGGTATTTAAGGAGACAAGGAAACCTGCAGCTAGAACATTTTTTGTGTATGTGTAAGAGGTTTTCTAGATGGTGTTCAGCCAGTAATGAAGGGCATGAAAGGATTTTGATCCTTCTGGTTTTTGAAATTATTTGTGTGAGCTATATAGAGATGGTTTGTCATGTGCATTTGTGTCCATTTTAACTTGTCTGTCCATGGATCCCCCTCTTTCATTTCTGCAGTCGGACAAGTTTATGAAAAGTGTTGAACCTGGTACCTCTTTGAAAGCAAATTCTTTTTTCTTGGGGTTTGTTTTATTTTTGAAAAATTGACCTTTCCTCATTTTGAACCTGCCTGTCCGTGTGATTTACAGTTCATTACTTGGAAGACTGTCTTACTCATTGCTCTGACATCTGCAAGTGGAGTCTGAGCTGCAGTCTGTCATGGTAGGCCAGCCTATCTGATTTTTCACGAGACCAAGATTGTGTTGTTCACTCATCAGTCATTCTTGCCTAATCTAAATTTGTCTTGAATCAAGCCATCAGTCTGCCAATGTTCTATCTTCATCCAAAAAAAGGGAGAAAATATTTTATATTGGATGTAGGCAGGTAACTCGGGTATTACCCTGACAGAACAAACCCCTTTTAGGAATGCTGAACAGCTATTTGTTTGCTACATGGGAACTAAGAAAGGTCCGTCTCTAAGCAAACTATTGCATGGCGGTTGTCCTCCGGTGTTTTTCTGTTATGCCCACCATGGTAAGTCTCTTACACGGAATGTTAAAGCTGACTCGACTAGTGCCTTATCCTCTTCATTGGCATATTGGAAAGAGGTGGATTGTAGAAGCAGTAACCTGGTCGTTCATTCTACAAAGCACTATAAACTGAATTCCTTTTCAAGGTCCAGAAGGTCCAGAGCAGGCTTTGTTAGTATCAGTCTCCTTTTCAAGGTCCAGAGCAGGCTTTGTTAGTATCGGTCTCCAATGGCTCCTGGAATCCTCCTCCTCCTTCCTACCTCCTAGATATGGTGTGCTTTGGGAGTCTACCCAAAATGCCACTGAAGCAGTAGGAATGATGAGCATATTCTTGTTATGCAAGTCTTACTTGCCCGTAACAATAAATGTTAGAATTCCTCCGTGGCAGCACCCACCTACCATCCCACAGCTTGTGGACAGTTGAGGTGGGTTTCAACATCTTTGATTTGATTGTTGGATTTGCTTTTTGTATAGTATTTTGATTGGCTATGAATTTACTGTAGGTGATTCTGACTTACAGGTGCTTTCCTCTCCTCTTTTGTGGAAATGGAAAAGCCTGAGCACTCTCTCCCCCTCTGACAGCTGTGAAGGGTTCTCTGTTTGGATATGCTTGGCCAATCAATTGTCACCGGAAGAGGAGAGGGGGAGGGGAGTCCCAGCTTTTGAAAACTGGCTATTACTGGGTTATCTTGACAGATAACCCAAAGTGCTGCTGAGGCAGTGAGGAATTTGAACATCCTAATGTTAAAGGTAAGTGGGCAGTGTGCAACCGTACTTTTGCAAAGCCAGAATAATGACTGTTTAACATGAGCAAATGACAAGGCCAGGCTGATTTTACAAACTACTCCAGTACCTACCAGTTATAGCAAGTTTGGCTGTGTGTACCGTTTCAGAGTGCAGACAGGTAAAAATATTTTACAGTAACTAATTTTCTTCAGTGTCCTAAACACGTATGTTCACAGATGTCCATGCCAGTTAGTCTCTTCATTTTGTACAGTTCAGATGTCCTAGACATAGATCAAATGAATGAATACATAAAAAAAAAAAAAAAAACAGTAATATGTTTGTTTGCTGTCAGGCAAGTGCAGTGCAACCCATTGTACCCATCTCTCTCATGCATGTATGCACACACAAAAATATTAAATGTAAAAAAATAAATAAATAAAAATGCTTCCTGTACTGTTCTGCAGGCTGGCTTTGAAAAATAGTGCCACCATCCCAAAGAAAAATTGGAGGGCTTCCAGAGCAGATTATAAGTGTAATAAAGAAAACATAAACAGTTTTACCCCTTGTGCAAGTCCATCCACTTCTTTCACTTTCACTCGGTCTGCCTTGGCACTGCTCACATGAAGCAACCTGAGCAAGTAGGGATTGGCATTCTTTCATCCAGCAGCACAGCCAATTTCCTCTGAAGCACTGATTCTGCTTCTGTCTCAAAATGGCAGGAATACCCTGTAATGGGGTGTAATCACCTTTTCTTCACTTGTGGTAGGACTTCATGTGGAGTTGTTTTAGAAAGCATCCCAGTCGAGTCATATGTTTTTTTAAATGCAGCAAGTCTGCACAGAGGCATATATGGAGCTTCAAGTCCCCAAATTGGGAAGGTTGACTTTTTAAATAAAAGCAAATACTTGATATGATAAAATCAAATGGTAAAAAGGTCACACAAGCAAACCATTTAGTAAAAACTATAAAGTCTCAGTGAAGCTGAAGTCGTCTTTGTGTAATACTTTAAATATTGAGTAGATCACATAGGCTTCCACTAAAGGAGGTTTTAAGGTAGTAAACAGTGAAAACTCCAGCTTGACTGAGTCTGTCTTGTATTAAGTATGTGAAGTATATATTTTTAACTGGGAGAACTACAGCCCAACAGCCAGTATAATATCATGTACTGCCCCTGATGACCAGAGATTGGGGGTGGCTGTTGTCGAAGGAACTATGTATTGGAAAGTTGATGATTCATCATATTTGTGCTAGTTGTGCCGAGTTGCAGAGTAAGATCGTGCAGTCTGCTGAAGTGAGACAGATATATTGTGTGTAGTGGATAGCTAGGTGGCAGCTGAAGTTTAAAGATTGCAGAGTTCTGCTCTTTTGTGTTATAGGGTAAAGCCCTGACTTTGACCAACCTTGTTCTGTGGGGAGAAACACCTAATCCCACTTAACTCTTGCCCTGTTTCCCTCCCTAATAAATTCCTTCAGTACTTTAACTATGGTCCCCAGCTTCTGCTCTAGTGAATAAAAATGTGTCTGACCTATACATTTTACAAGGCGGACTAGAAACATATTTTCACTGCTTGTACATTGTCCATATCCATAGGTGTGTACTAGGCTAATGTCCCTGGAGCCTTTACAAACCTAGCCCCCATAGAAGTGCTCTGGCATCGTGCTGCCCAACATTAGATCCCAGTGCCTCTGTCAAGTAGAGCCACTGGAGTGATCCCCAGGGTGAACCTTCTATTTCCCATCCACACATCAAGATCTCTCATGAAGTGGGCCAGTGAAGTGCTGTGCTTGAAATGTATGGGAAGTCTATTCCAGAGTATGGACAGTTTCTGAGTTATGAACCTGCCCTTTCAGCATGTACTGTTGATTTGTGGTAATGAGGTTAAGGTCTCTGGAGCATGTGGTGCGGAGGGATTGGGATTTCGTTAGATGTACAATTTCTAACGGAGCTGGGTCAGACGTGGCTTTGTAAGTCAAACCGAGATCGCCTCTTAGTAGACTATGAGACAGAGAATAGCTGAAGTTTTTTGAGTCTGTCCATGTACGACATGTGTTTAAGGCCTAGGATCCTCTTCCTGAAATACTTTTGTGGTCTTTCCATCTGTTGCATATGTGTAGTGAGGTACATGCCAAATGGGGCATTATACTTGATTGGCGTAATGAGGGAAGAGTAGAGAGAGATTATCTCTCTCTCTTCCTGGATGCAAAACCCTTGGTAATGAGATGTGCCACATAGAAAGGCTTTCTGACTACAGTGGCAATGTGGTGGTCAAAGGAGAGGTTGCTGTCAGCCTGTGTCCCCAGATCTTATGAAGCCTTCAGTGGGCTCCCATCAGTGTGGTAATTGGTGGGGAAATGAGTTTTTCCCAAAGGGGGTGACTATGCATTTTTTGGCATTAAGCTTAAAGCCATGGTTTTGACACCAGTCTGAATATATTTGATTTTTTTTTCCTTCAAATTACTGGAAACCATCTCCTGTACTGAGGCTGAAACCTGATCTGTTTTTTTTTTTTTTTTTTTTTTTTTTTTGCTGAACTGCAAGCCCCCCCCCCATTTTTTTTTTTTTTTTTTGCTGAACTGCAAGCCCCCCCCCATTTTTTTTTAAGCAATTCTTATTTTCTTCATAATTTAGTTGTTCTCATTCAGCCATTGTAATGACTAACCAGTAACTGATTTTTTTATCCAAGTAACTAGATTTCACTGGCTGCTTTCCAAAGTATCTGTCTTATACTGGGAGAGCTCTAATCAACATTGATGGTCAATGTACAGCCGTTTTGTAAGTCCCTTATTATTTTTAACCTTTAGAGTTAATGAGTGTTTGAAACATGAGGAATGAAAACTGACTGGGTGGCTAGGAAGGGGATGATTTGGTGGGGACTGTTTTTGCTTGCAAAGTTTATTTTTTCATTTGGCAGACTGGAGGTTACTTCTTTCGGCTTTTCCTGGTTAGGGGTCACTAAAGCGGATCACCTGTCCTGAGAGTCTTAAAAGTAGCCTATGTCCTCAAAAGTGTTTGTGTTATGAAGTTCTAATTTTAAAGGGCCTCCAGCTTTTTGATGAGCTAAGGTTGTATGAAAGCTGGAAATATGGAGGGTGTGATACTTGATAGAGCAATCCAGAGCTTGCCCTTTCTTTTCTCTGTTTCAGACTGAGCTAGGACACAACTTAATTTGTTTTATTTGGAGGTAGATTTGACTGCTAGTGCTATTTTTTACATTTCAGTCTAGTTGTAGAAATGGAGGGGAATTAAGATGTGCAGAAATTGATGCAGCACTGTTAAACCAATCTTATAAAAGAAAATGCATATGTAAAGTTATGCATAATCTTTGTCTATGGTAGTGTACACATTTTCCTACCTTAAGTGCTCCAGCTTGGGTGAAGATATGTAGTTATAGTTGTACATTTATGTACTTCTTTTTCTTTTTCTTTTCCACCCCAAATGTCTGTAAAATAGCTGCTGAACTTGGGAAGGAAAAAGTTAAATTTACGCATAAGAATAGAAAACAAGATGCAAGTGTTGAATAATGTTTAAATCCAATAACAAACTAGAAATTTGTTGTAAATATGAATGGTTAACTGTCAGAATTTTACAGAGTGGTACAGTTATGCTAGCACTCTAAAGTGGTAAGCACTGAGATGATTTACAAGCTTGTAGTATGAAGTGTTCAGAAATTTATCAGTCTGTCTCTGCAAGTATTGCAACAACTTGATAATATCCAAACCAGAAATTTGCATTTGTTTTACACTGTGGTAAGAAGTTAGATATGTTTTTTTTGGGGGGAAGGTCACTTTTTTACATTATCCACGTCAACGCTGCACATTAAGTACTATTTTTTTGTAGAATTGTTTGACAGTTTGTAATGGAGTTTTTAAAGATATTTGTACACTTCTGTAAGTTGAATTTCTGTTTATTATGGAAGGGAAATCGCAATAATTTTAGTCTCTCTAATTTTATGACTGTAGAGCACATTGAAAATGGCATCAATTTTCATATTTAGTGTTTTAGTTCTACTGTTTATATTGAGGTGATTTATTTGTAATTTAGTTTGTATATGTGTGTTTTGTTTTTGTACAAAAAAATCATTATGGCCATGTTTCCATCACAAGCTTACATGTTCTTGGACTGTAAGGGTGTAAAGTTTATTAACTTGTGCTGTGCCATAACAATGGGATGATTAGGAAAAAATTAGCTGGTGTGTTGGCGATTTGATTTATTTATTTTTTAAATTGCCAGGCAGGTAGAAAAACAGAATCCATTCACTGTATCATGGGGTTTGCCTTGTTTCTTCCCAGTATTTTGTGTACATTTGTAGGAATTTCTCAGGGGACATTATCACAAGGTGTCCAGACCACATCAGCTGACACTCCTGTCCTTTAAATATCCTACCCATGTCTGATAACCATGTGCAATTTGTAAAAGGTCATTATGTAAAATGTTCTCTGCCTAATATATATTAAATATCTCAACTGTTTAGTAGCAGTATATTGTTTTACTTTAAGTATTCTAATGTATGTTCATGTACAATATATTCTGATACATATTAAATGATGCTTGGTATTTGCTAAATTACCCTGCTTTAAACTTGAAAAATGGACAGACAGATGCAGTGACCTAAATAGTTTGTTCAGCAGTATATAACAGATGGGAGAAAAATTAAAAAAATGTTTATTAGTCTGTAATAAAAAAAACGTTGTCACTGGAACACAAACTTGATGCATTACCTTTTATTGGACCAACATAGACTTTGTGGCTGCTCTGACTTTACTTTCAGATGATGCTTGAAAGCTCAAGTAATTGCAAAACGTATGTTGGTTCAGTAAAAGGTGTTGCATAACATCTGTGTTTGTGTCTTTCTGTTAGCAGTTGTAAATGATGTGTTATGTTTTCCATAGCCCTGTTTGGTGTGAAAGATTAGAAAACGTCTTTCCACAAAATGTTTACATTCTGGGCTTTAATACCGAGAATCTTGAGATGCCCACGATGGCTGCACAGTGATCAGCAGCTTAACTTCAGTTGTTCCAGTGTGAAAACAAAAACTGACAAAAGACAGAGATATTGTCAGTTTGAGTAAAATTCAGTAACTGGCTAGTAGGTACCCTGCCTGGATGCCTGCAAAGATGCAACGAGAGCCTGAAAGAAAATTGGCTAGAAAAGGTGAAGAGAAAACACTTACCAGGAAGAATCCTGCAGCTGTTCAGACGTTAAAGCTCCAGCTTTGGTGCAAGACATGACTCCTGAAAGAAAATTGGCTAGAAAAGGTGAAGAGAAAACACTTACCAGGAAGAATCCTGCAGCTGTTCAGACGTTAAAGCTCCAGCTTTGGTGCAAGACATGACTTCAAAAATCTAGAAGAAAAACTAAGTCAAATGTGCTCAGAGCTGATTTAAAATAAACAAATTGCTGAATATTTCAACTCAAATAAAAGGCTGGAAGACAATGGAAGAAGCTTTAAACGGATATTCAGATGAGCTGATTGTTTGTGTCTTTCAGCTTTTCCCGGTTAGGGGTCGCCACAGCGGAACTCCGGTCCGCTAATGATTGGCAGTTGATTTTTACGTACTGGCTTGCCAGGCCTGACGCACAGCCTTCAATGAAGGTACGCCCATTCACGCATGTCTCCACGCAGAAGACTCTCTAGCTGAGAATCGAACCGGACAGCGTCTTACTGTGAGGCGTCAACACTACCGCAGCACCACCAAGTTGTAAAAATCAGGTTGAAATGAAAAGGCCGGTTAAACCGTGACACTGCTCAGGAGAAGATGTTGCAAAAAATAGTAGAATTAGAGGATGGAGCACACATGAAAAATCTGAGATTTTCTGTTATGCTCAAAAATAGAAGTAACAGACTATTTTATGAAGTCACTAACAAGCAACCAGTGGCGGATCCAGGAATTTGCAAAAAGGGGGCAAGAGCACAGTCTGGTTAGTTGACGTTTGGAGTGGGAAAGTGGGACACTGGATTTCGTGGTTTTGGAAAGATTACCTTAAGAAGCTATGACAAGTGTGGAAAGGCTACAGTATACTTTCAGCTGTATGTGATTTTGCTGTGAATGAGGTAGTAGAAATGGATAATTCCTGTTCAACACACAGCAAATGTACAGTAGTACTAGTATTTTCAATACATGCCCTGAAGAGATTAATGTTTTATCTTTAGCAATCTCCTAGCAAACAAGCTATTTTCAATGTAACTTTATCTTGCCAAAAAAAAAAAAAAAAGACTGCACAACCCTGAGAAGTTCAAAGAAGCACTGAAGAGGTCAAAGTCTTAATGTTTCATCAGGGTCTGCAGCTGGTGTCCATTGTTCTAGTGACTGGTGGCATAAAAAAAGAAGGGTGGGGAACATGTTTTAATTTATTTTATAAGGGCTATTAGAATCTTTCAGAAAAGCTGCAGTATTCAGTAAATGGCATAAAACGAAAATGGCAAATGTCACACTAGCAGATTATGACTACAGTAAGGCAACAAAACAAGAAAATTCAGAATTTGAGATCAAGGCTAGAAGTTGTAGTACTTGTGATGGGACTGCTAAACACATTGTAAAGCGCATTTAAAAGGAGTAATTTATTTGACATTTTACTTTTTTTGTGAAGTCCAGTAAACATAACATTGTATAATTCAGTGTCATCAAAATACACAGCATAAAAAGAACCAAAGTATAAAACTGCATAATAAAACATGCTACATCTAAGGTTCTAAGTGAAAGCTTTTCTACCAAAAGCCGTTAAACAGCCCCCATTCTAACCCCCCCCCCCATTTGGCACACCAGCAAGGTCCTACATCCTGGCAGTCCTACTCCTAATCCCTGTCCCAGTAGCTCCGCCTTGGATACAGCAACCTTTCTAAATTCATTCTTCATTGACTCAATTCAAAATGTGACGAAAAGACAATGCTACCCACCCCACTACCGGTCCTATTTCTTCCAACCTCACACCCCTTTTTTTATTAAACCCTTTCCTTCAGCTTGTATTAGATCACGTCTCAACAAACTTAAACCATGCTCACCTTCTGCTGACAACCTGCCTCCACTCTTCCTTAAATTTGCTGCCAAATCTATTGCCTATCCCATCTGTTTTAATCAATAGCATGCATAGACCCAGAAATAAAGAAAAAATTCAATGTCTTAACCTTTCACAAAGGTAGCAACTCTTCCGACCCCTCTAATTTCAGACATTGCTACACTGTCTCCCCATCTAAAGTACTGGAAAATTCATTCATAAGCAGCTTCTTGATCATCTTATACAGTAAAACCTCTTAATCCCTACCCAACATGGTTTTCGTCCCCATCACAGCACATCCCAGCACTTATTTCTTTTACTTCAACCACTGCAAGATCTTGTGACAATGATAAGCTAGTCTCCTGTCTCTTCCTTGAACTCTCTAAAGCCTTTGATACTGTCTCCCACATTTCTTCTATCTAAACATTCTACCTTAATATCTTCAACTCCACACTTTAATGGTTTTCCAGCTACCTTTCCAGTAGATTTCAATCCTCACCTCCCCATTCCTCCCTGTTCAAACTGGGGTTCCTCAGGGTTCCATTCTTGGACCCTTGCTTTGTAAAATTTTCACTAATAACCTCTTCACATCCTGCCCTCACTCCTCTTTAATACAATATGCCGATGACTCTACAGTTTATATCCTGTTCTGACATTCTCACTCACCTCTTTACCCTTACCCAGGAATCACTCCTGGCATTGAAACAATGGCTAACCAGTAATCAACTCCTACTCAACCCTAAGAAACTAAACTTCTACTCTTCCTCCCCAAAGTCTTTACAACACAAAATACCTTCACTGTCTCTTACCTAAATAACAATGATCTCTGAACCTCATACAAAACTGCTTGAAGTGACTATTGATGACCAACAAAAATTCGATATTCACATTCAACAGACTATTAAGACCCACCAAAAACTAGGAATGTTGTATAGGGACAAAAAATGTCTCGCTATTAAAGCTAAATGTTCTCTAGCACAGGCCTTCTACTGCCCACCCTATTGGATGCCTCACCTATACTTACTAACATATAAACCAGTCTACTACTTTAAACTTGAAATCACTTATAATAAAATTGCTAGATTTATTACCAGTCTCCCCTACTGCTCCCACCTCGGCCTAGCATTAAAAAACCTGCAGTGGCTTGAACTCCAGCAACAACTCCTTTCTCAACTGCACCTCACTCGCTCTATCCTAAACAAACTCCCCTCCTGTCCCGCTTTCTCATCCCTCACCTCTCCCTACTCTCCAGATCGTAACCGCTGAAGCTCTGATCTTCACTGCTTAGAAATTCACAAACCTAATAAAACCTAGGCAAACTTCTCTATAATCGGTCTGTCACTAAGCATGGAATAATCTGTCTCAATGCTTAAGAACTTCTGATGCTTACAGCTTCAAAAAATCTCTCAAGGGCTGTCTGCTAAAATCCTGGTCTTGCCCTTGCTCAACTTCATCTTGATTTACCTTCTCTGTTTGCCTCCTTATTCTCATCCTGTACTCTCCCATAACTGTGGGTTATTGCTACATACATATAGTTTTTTGTATATTTGTGTCTGACAGCCCTGATTGTGTTAATTTCTAGTATTCTATTTGATTAAAAAAAATTCCTTTTCATTTTATTACTGTAAAGTTCATTTGCTTTAT